>NW_010404112.1:0-2092 GCF_000710305.1 Buceros rhinoceros silvestris | reverse complement strand
CCCCCCAAGCAGTTCTGTATTTGAGAACAGACTACATCTCTTTCAAGTGGCAACCCACATTCCTGTTGTGATTCCCTGAGGCATTTCTCTATTGATGCATAGAATGCTGGATTATATTTATCAGGAATGAAACTTTGAAATAAAAATATCATTATTTTTAGATCGGTAATAAAAGGCTGGAACAGCTGAGCTTCCTCTCCAGCTTTAAACAAACAGCACTATACCTAAAGTACAGCTTGCTTCATCAGGTTTCTTCCACTGAAGATCTTTGGGGTTTTTGTAATTAGAATAAAACCACAGTGTAAGTGTCTCTCTTAATTGCTCCCCCAACAGTCTCTCCCTACACTTTCCTCTCTTATGCTGCAGCCCATCATTCCTTCTGTCCAACACGAACATTTTCTGCGTGGCTGGAGCTGAGGTCATGCTGCTGAAAAGAAGCAGAACGTGGAAAGACTTCTGATGTATGTGCCCACCACCTGAGTTCAGGGATACACAGCAAGGCTGCTCTGAGCTTCCAGACTTAGCCAAAGCTTTGTATAGCACAAGGGGAGGTTGTCAGGAGGTAGGCTGCAAATCCTGGTGTCAATCTCCTCCTCTGTCAGAATTATATATATATACATGCATAGGCATCCTTTGTCAAATGGCAGGAATTGATAGCTGCTGACTCATGGCAATTGTTGCACCTCCCTTGTGATCTCCATCTCTCAAATACCAAACGTAACTGCAATCTCAAGTAAAAATAACAACACCCATGAATCACCAACATTCTTATAGTCCACAAAAGTGCAGGGGGAAAGAAAGGTGAAAACCCAGGACCTTTGGTGGCTGGAGTATTACACTGACTTTTATTAAGTATTAGTATTGCCATCAAGTAGTACTGTAAAAATGAAACTACTTGTTCTCAAAGCTGCTGCTTCCATTCTGGGTTGTTTTGGCCCGTCTCATCATCAAGGATTGAGGATTCAATAGAGGAATTGGTGAGGCTATGCATGGAGAAAATTAGAAGGCCCAAAGCCCAACTACAACTTGATCTGGCCACTGCCACAAAAGACAATAAAAAATATTTCTCTAAATAAATGTTTCTATAATAATGTTATAAATAAATGCTATAAAAATGTTTCTATGAATACATTAACAGCAAAAGCTGTTAATGTATTAAAAGAGCTAAGGAGGGTCTCCGTCCTCTGCTGAATGTGTTGGAGGAAATACAGTTACTAAGGTTGAGGAAAAGGCTGAGGTACTGAATGCTGCCTTTGCCTCAGTCTTTAACGGTAAGATCAGTTGTTCTCCGAGTGTCCAGTCCCTTCAGCTGGAAGGCATAAAAATGTTTCTATGAATACATTAACAGCAAAAGCTGTTAATGTATTAAAAGAGCTAAGGAGGGTCTCCGTCCTCTGCTGAATGTGTTGGAGGAAATACAGTTACTAAGGTTGAGGAAAAGGCTGAGGTACTGAATGCTGCCTTTGCCTCAGTCTTTAACGGTAAGATCAGTTGTTCTCCGAGTGTCCAGTCCCTTCAGCTGGAAGGCGGAGATGGGGAGTGGAATGAAGCCCCCATAATCCATGAGGAAATGGTCACTGACCTGCTGAAACACTTAGATGCGCACAAGTCTATGAGGCCAGACGAGATCCACCCAAGGGTACTGAGGGAGCTGGCAGAAGTGCTCGGTCCTGGCTAACCAGGAAGGTACCAATTGACCGGAGGTTAGCCAATGTGACATCCATCTACAAGAAGGGCTGCAAGGAGGATCCAGGGAACTACAGACCTATCAGTCTGACCTCAGTACTGGGCAAGGTTATAGAGCAGAGCATCTGCCATCACACTCAGCATGTACAGGACAATCAGGTGATCAGGCCCAGTCAGCATGTTAGTCCTGCTTGACTAATCTGATCTCCTTCTATGACAAGGTGACCTGTTCAGTGGATGATGGAAGGGCTACATGCACTTCATTAAAGCTTTTAAAAAAGAGCTATTAAAGCTTTTGACGCTGTTTCCCACAGCATTCTCCTGGAGAAACTGGCTGCCCATGGCTTGGATGGGTGTGTGCTTCACTGGATAAACAAACTGGCTGGCTGGCTGGGCCCAAAGAGTG
>NW_010404111.1:5055-20968 GCF_000710305.1 Buceros rhinoceros silvestris | reverse complement strand
TTATCACTAAAGAAAGAGAAGTAAACAGCTATATATATAACAGTAAGTAAAGTAAGTAAACAGCTATATATATATATATATAAAGCTATTTTATGAGAAATACCGAGACAACATTTATGAAACTTATTGTATACTTAGGATATAACCTAAACAATATATAAACATATCACATGTACCCTAGTGTTAAAAAAATACCCTACATCACAAATTTTACAGATGTTGTAGTTGTTATCCAATATCTACTTGAGCTGAAGGTGAATTATGTAGTTTGGCTTCTAAATCCTGGAAAAACTAAGCAAAGCTTTTGCTTGTCATTTAGATTTGCATTCCCACTGACAAAAGCTGCTTAGTCTAGCTATGAGCCCTTGGAATGAACAACCACATTTCTTTACACATCAACATTGTTGATCAGATTACTACTGTGAGTGCATTAGAGACAAGAAACCTGCGAATTTTTATGCTACTTGTGTTCAGTACCTGTGTGACTGGAGGAACTCCACACACCGCAGTGCTTGTGCCACTATCTTTCTGTTCTAAGAGTTCTAGAAGTGTTTATGTGGTTTTTCACATCTTGCATGTTTCACAAGAAGATGACACAATGTCTGTCCTGCTATTATCATCCCTCAGTGCCATGGATCCCAAACATAAAAAAGAGCAATAACTTGTTTTTTGGCCCAGCTGTGAGGATAATCAGAAGGGCAAGTGGCAGAAAAAAAAGAGAAGATTGATTTCAGTTGTAGCGATATGGCTTCTTGGGGTTCTTTCTGCATAGATAAAAGTTTTGCTTTTTATTTATTTTCTTTTTCCACAAAATAAAGCACAGGACTTCTCCTGCAGTAAAGTACTTCACTTTTCAAAATGCCAGGAATTTAAAAAAATCCTAATAGAGTACATTTGGTAGAGATTTTAACTGTTGCTATCTTCAGATGTGATGAATATTCATCATTTGTGAGTCACTGGTGGTGAAACAAAAGACAGCTTGTGAATAGAAAGAAATGCTTGCAGCTATGTTTTGTTAGTAAAAGACAGAATAATTCATTCAGATTTACTGATGCGTCTCCATTTTCCACTCCATTACACCTAAGAGCACTTTTCAAACTTTGAAATCATTTGCCTGAGCTACACTTTTTGGTGGTGGTTTTGGGTTTTTTTAATATATTAAATTCACTTGGTGAAATTTTAGGGCTTGTTTTCACTGTACAAGTTAGACTTCATGTGATCATGAACTGTAGCTGTGGGCGGGCCATCTGGAAAAACAAGCTGCTCACCAGCCATGTAATTTGTCTTTCATTTGGCTTCTGGTACTGAGGGGTATTTTTTGAAATAGTGCTGAGCAAACACTGAAAGGAAGCTTTCCCTGAAGCAGTTTCCCTACTGTAAGTGGCATCTTGTTCAGTTACAAATTGACAAACGGTGTAATGCTGCTAAAAGCTTTTGTTAACAGCATTTCTGCTGTTAACTTTGATTCCCTAAGAGAAAACATGTCCTTTCCTTTCCCTTTCCCAGAAGTAATTCACAGACTTAACTGCTTTGGAAGAAAGATGTGTTCCTAAGTTCAGGCAAAATGTGGCTGCCTGCCACTTTCCTAGATGGAAAGAGCTGAGAGGAAATACTTAACTCTGTGTCTCTTTCACGTTAAGCCAAGCTGTATTTTTAAAAAGAGCATCTTTATGGATGAGTGCTCCATATCACCAGTGGTGACCTGATCTGATCAAACAGAGGCACTGACATGGGACTTATATCATAAATGTTTACTTGATTAGGTGAGACGTAAAACATCAGAGTTGGCTCTTGAGGGGATGTAGTACTAAAAATGCAAACAAGAATGTTTTAACTTACTGTCCTGGCCAAAATTCAGAGCTTGGCATGTTCTATTCTTCCTAATACTTCTGGTACTCATCAGCTGGAGCACTGCTTCATCTTAATTCACAAATCAAAATGTTCCTGTTAAGCAGATGCTGAGTTAAAAACAAGAGGCTTGCGTTTCACTGATGGTTTTAGTAGATGCAAGGTTACTATATACACTCTTGATGCAAAGGACAGAACTGCACATTAAGCTGATCTAGTCTGACATCCTGTAAAACACAGACTGAAGAACACAAACTACTTAGTTTCCCTTAAAGTAAAATAATTTTTATTTAAACTACAAACATAACTATTGAGAGAGCTATCCAACTTTGTTTAACAACTTCAAAGTAATGAGAAATCCATCTACCCTCTTGGTAAATTGTTCCATTTGACCTTATTGTTAAAAAACTGGTTCCTTACTTCCAGTGGTATTTTTTATTCTTCATTTCACCAAAATTAAAATTTATAACACATCCATCTGCAAGACTCTTCAAACCTTAGCTATCACACATCTTTCTTAGGTTGACCTAAGAAAGCTTAGAAAAGCTTAGAAAGAAGAAAGCTAAGAAAGAAACCTTAGGTTGGCTCTGAAAAAACATGTCTCAACTGGACAATACTCCCCAGTGCAAGCTTGCAGGACAGGTTTCTCAAGATCAAATTTTACCCGTGGACATGTCAAAAAATTCACTCACTTAAAAATATCCTCTAAACCCGCAACCAAATCCTATTCTGTTCATGTCCTGTTCTGAGACAATTAATAGCATTTTTTTTAGACTACCACATAAACCAGACTTGTTTTCAGTGAACTTTATTAACTGGTGTCCTAAAGTCAAGACTGTGAACCCAGTTTGCTGTTTTGTAATGCCTACTCTATGTCTGTGTCATTCTCTGATTTCACCAGTGCTGTTCAGTAGGAGAAAGACAAGTGATGACACAGACCTGGAGTGGAACTGAAACTGAGCTCTCAGCTCTTCCAAGCTGTCCCTCTTTAACAGATGCAGCTTGTTTATTCCACTCAGTCTCAAAAATAAGACACAACGTCTGTGTAGAAGACTTGATGTGACTTTTCCACAGTTAGTGGGCAAGTGGCAGGTATTACTGAATGTAATTCTGGAGGGCCCTTTACCCAGAAACAAAAAGTACACTACATATGTCAAATTTTATCTTCTGTTATTTCAACAAAAAGTAAGGGGGAAGTGGCAAGGAATAGTCAGAGGAAGATTAAACTTTCAACAAGAGTGACTATGAAATCTGGAAGCCACTGAAATGTCAGAGACCACAAAAAATAGGCATTTGTGTCTGGATATTAATTATGCCTTAGTTTCCTCTTTATAAAATGCAGGTGATATGAAAGTGGTATGAAGATGATTGGGATCTAAAAAGTAAATAGGACACGGAAACTATGTTTTTCCCATCTCAGAAAATCAAGCCATTTCACACCTGTCCTAATATGCAATAAATACTTAATTATCAACTTCATGGAATAATTTCAATTCCAGTTGAAGTTAAGGCAAGATGTGGGTGCTCAGCCTTTTGGAAACATGGATGCAATAGCACCAAAAGTTTTACTACAGCTGAAGGAAACAGTTCTCCTTTCCAGTGAGGGATTTGTCTTAACGCGCACTTTCAGGAATTTTCCAGACACCACAGAGGAAAAAAATCCAATCAATTATTGCTTGTAATGTGTAGAAAGTTTGTCGCATAAGGACCTGATACTGTCTTAGAGCTGCTTAGTATACATGTCCTGCCTTTACCATGAGGGTTAAGCTAGTTGTCAATGTACAGTCAATTTTTTGATCTGTATTTTTCTTAACAACACAATTTGAAACCTGTTTCTTGAAGCAAAAGAGTATATTATACTTCACTGTTTCTAGGGAGTACTCTTAGAATACATAAAGCTTATTTACACAAAATGGGATACTTTCCCAGCAGCTGACAACTTGTAAGAAGAAAAAGAAACTTCAGCATTTTAATGCCACTTAAGTTTGTTGTGGGACTGAAGTAGTGTTAAGATTATCCCACTGCCAGCTACAAAGACAGTCTTTGACAGTTAGCGTAGTAAAACAGAGATGTTTTCCTGATCATGTTTCTTAACAGTTTGGCAGTGAGGGCTTATGAAATTAGAATATTGTTTTGAAATCGTACAGTAATGGGTCTGTTCAGTTATGTCATGTTGTAATAATAGTAGGTAGCTGCGTAATCTTCCCATGCTGGTAGGTTGGCAATGCAAACTGGAGTTTTGCTTAATAACGGTCATGTAAGTGTGGTGTGTCCTTAATGTACCCAAGTAGCCACTGAAGGAGCTTGCTGTCACAAAGCCACTTCAGCTAACGGGCATTTCCTTTGGTTTGAGTAGTTTTTAGCCTGGATTACTTCAAGTAGATGTGGCACAGGAGACATGTGATTCATGAGCCAGCATTTCTTGTCTAGCACATGCCCTGGCACAGCACTACTTTTGATGGACAGTCTCTCTCTTTTTTCTTTCTTTTTTTTTTTTTTCTTTCAGGCAAGATTGGTTTGCAAAACAAGCCCTCACTCTCACTGCTACAAATGGCAATATCAGAGAATGACTTTCAAGGCAATTTGGTGGATGCCCTACTCCCACTGATTTCAGTGAGATTTGTGATCTTTGTTCCATTTGGGACCCCGAAGTGAGAGCAGAGGCTAGAACAAGTTCCCGAAGATGGACCATCAACCTTCTTCCCATTACAGAGATGTGCTTTTTGCATGCTCTTTTCTTTTTTTAGTGCAGCTGCTAAAAATGGCTGGAATCCTCTACTGTAGTTAGCAGTGAAAAGCAACGGAGAAGAAAACATGGCTTGGAGGGATTAAAACAAGCAACATGTTTAGAAAAAAAACAAATCTGTTTGAGTCTGACTTAGCATCATTTGTTTGGAGAAACAAATAGAATGTGGTAAACCGTTATTCAGTTATAGTTTTGAAAAATGTGTTCTGCATTTTCCTCTGTATCTTGCACGGAGATGAACAGCTTATAACTCAGCTTTTACCAAAGGAAATTACATTAGCATCCTTGTATGGTGGTGACCCAAGTAAGTTATTAATTCAAATATTAAATACACTGAAAAGGTAAGGTTTGGATTTTGGGTTGGGTTTGGTTGGGTATTTTTTCCTTCCAGAATATAACCAGACATTTACTCCTTCAAAGTGCAAGGAGGTACCTCAAGGTACCTGCACTTGGTAGCAGCTCCAGAAAATTTGCTATTAAGCTTTACCCCCAAAACTCATTTTACTTATATGCTCATCTGACACTGAACGAACTGACCAGTGCTTCTCCCACATGATCAGGTGTCCATATGTTTTCAAAGAAATACAGAAAGCATACCAGTACCCCACTGAATATTCTATTGATATCAAACTGTTACAGAGGAAAGGAGACTGTTACGCTTTAAAAAATAGGTGTGGGGGAGGGGCGGCTGTTATTTGTATGAGCATCATCTGAAGGAGCAGACAATTACAGGGGAAGATGGGCACTCAGAAAATCGTGGTGGGAAGAATACCCTGTGTATTTCTGTCGAGCCCAGTAGTCACGCCTACACACTACACAGTAGGCTGGATTAGTCAAAGGCACAAATGGGTCATGAAACATCAAGCATTATGTTGTGTCTTGCTGTTCCTAGAGTTTCCAGGCTTCAGAGGCAGCTGAGGACAGATGTGAGTTGTACTGTCCTATATGGAGTATTTGCTTTAGACCTATGGGAAATTCTGACTGCAAAGGATGTAAAAGGAAGAATAATAGGAAACAAAAGATAGATGAGGTGCTGAGGGACATGGTTTAGTGGTGACCTGACAGTGCTGGGTTGATGATTGGACTCGATGATCTTAAAGGTCTCTTCCAATCGAAAGGACTCTATGATTCTAAGAGCCTTTCAAGTAAAACATTATGTTTGGCAAAAAAAAAGTACATTATTAGAAACAATAGCTGGTTTACTCTCAGATATTATCATTCTATGTGAAGAATAAATTTTATCTTGGTTGTTCGGGCTTTTTTGCTTGTTTGTTTAACATTCCCTCCTCAGTAAAGCTTGAACACATGTACCTGGAGGGTAATCCTGCCCAAAGGCTAAGCTTTTACATATATTGCTATTTGTTCTTCTTTACTCAATCATGCTTGAACTCACTATCCCTAAATTAGCTCTTTTCTTTATTCTTATTTTCCCTTGCCCCATTTTTGTAAAAAACACTTCTCTCTTTCATCTGCTTTTGTCTGCCAGTGTTTTACAGAGCAAGTTCTCAACCTTCTGCTATGATAACATGTTTGTTTGGTGAAGGCTTGCAAGGAACAAGGGAGGAAGAGGTCTTTAGGACTAACTTATGCATAATAGTATAACTGCACATCTTAGATGAAGGTTGAGATTTATTGAAAGGATACAACTTGTCAATGTAATAGATGGACTGTTTTCTAGATCTTTCATTTCTGCTTAGCCTGAAGGGAAAACTGGGCTGATCCAGTGCTAATTTCAAAGTCAGAACATCTCTTTCCTCCTCATTTTGCAATATTCTGGAGGTTGACCCTTGTGCAACCTGACTGAAGGTTGCTTCCATGCAGCATTTGACCCATCTTTTCTGAGCATAGCAGGTAACCAAAATAGATGACTATGTCCACAAGGCAAGAAGGGTAACAGCACAGCAGAGAGCCTAGGTGGCAGGTGTTCATGCTGCATAATCTGCAGAATTGCCCGTGGCTATAAAACTGAATCACAGTTTATGACAAAAATAGTATAGAGGGAGGTTGGAGTAGGACATAAGTCAAACCTAGCTGTAAATCACCCAGCTACAAAGGCCAAAGTCTGCAAAAACATTAGGTCCTCTTTAAGTAACTGATCTCCAATAAACTTCACCTGAAGACCTCTGAAACATACAACAACAGGTTTAAAGAGACCTGAATGTTAAATATGGACCACTTGTGCCATCATAGTTAGCTAATGTTATGTTATTCATTGTTCAGCCACACCTAAATGAATGCTAGCGGGCTCTTTATGTTTCATTTCTAATACAAGGAAATCAATAAATTCAACAAATTTTGCTCTGGAACATAGAATCATAGAATGGTTTGTGTTGGAAGGGAACTTCAAGATCATCTAGTCCCAACCTCCCCGACACGGGCAGGGACACCCTCCACTAGGTCAGGTTACTCAAAGCCCCATCCAACCTGGCCTTCCAGGGCCCTCCCTTCCAGGGAGGGGGCATCCACAGCTTCTCTGGGTAACCTGTTCCAGTGTTTCACCACCACCACAGGAAAGAATTTCTTCCTAATACCTAATCTAACTCTTTCCTCTTTAGTTCAGAACAGTTCCCCCTTCTGTACCTACACTACACTTCCTGATAAAGAGTTCCTCCTCATCTTCCCTGTCTAAGCATTTTCCTTTCAGTAGAAGATTGCAGATTCCTCAGAAAACATTGGGAAAGTATGGTGACTTTCAAAAACTTCTTGGTTTTAATTTAAAATGGAGGCCTAAAATTAGCCTAGACAAAGCTTTTCAGATGCATGGGAATTTGCAAGGGAGTATGATTTAGAAGACACAAAAAGGTAGGTGTAGCTTGAAGAAAAAGGAAAGGAGAGACAGAAGAGGAGAACCAGGGGCTAGTGATAAATAAATAACACTAGCCTAGGCAAGAAAAATCAAAACACAAAGAAAACTCATGGTTCTGAGTATCTAGGAGCACCAAGAAGAAACTACTTAAAGTGAATTCTTTAAATCTGTTGGCTATTAAACCTCTGTGTGGACTCTCATTCAGTGTTAAATTCTATATTCTTTAGCTCTGAACTATGTTATATTAAATTGAATCAAAGCTATTTAATTACGAGTAAGAGTAGTCAAAACAGTGTTTCGCTATACTTTTATAAATCTACCAAAAATTCTTATCTTTATACTGAGTTTCTTATCACTCTTCATACTGAAGTTGTCCATGTGCTTTATTTGGACAGCATGATATAGCTATACAAATTTCACAAATTAGAATGCTTTGAATGCAGTGGTCATTTTGTTCCTGTTTTAAAAATAAATTTAACAAATTCTCCAGGTGTCTGAAGCATCCCCAGGGAAAGCCACTAATAGAGAACACAAATCCCTGCATGATATCTGTCGGCCATGTTAAATAGTTCACACTTTACTGTCTTAGGAAAAGAAAATAGTAACAAATTAATAAAAAATACACCGTCAGGTGCATTAAATGAGTCTAGAGCCTGAAGTTTCTACTGCCTCCTGTTACTTGCCTTTGTGCTCCTGGTGATGGCTGCATATAACCTGAGAGTCAGGGTAAGATTAATTTCCCCTGTCTTTGCTTTTCTGCCAATTAACAGTATATCAGCAGTGAACATTACCCTCTCAGTATAGAGTCATAGTTACCTCACAAAGTTAGACGACTGTTGCCTGGGTCTTCAAACAAAAGCAAGTATAACACTTTTCACAGCAGGTTTTGTTTGTGATTTCTATTGGAAAATAGTGGGACATTTTAACAAAATCAGGATGATACATTGCTGTGGAGCCTACCTTCTCGTGCACTTCCCTTGCCTGCCTCCTGAGGTCCTGGTGAAATGTTAGGTCAGGACTTGAGGATGAGGTGTAAACAAACCGAAGACTGATGTGTGTGCTGGAATTCCTCATGTTCACATTATTGTAATGAACTCTTACAAAAAACCTCCATCCCCATCCCATTACCTTGCTCTCTCAGCAGTTGCACTTACAAGGGCAGGGTTGGGCAGCCTTGCCCATAACCATGATTGCAACCTCCCAATGCAGCTCAGAGATAACTGACAAATACATCCAGGGAGTGCTGGGGTGGGGGGAATCTTGGGGGCACACTACATTCCCTGCTCCCATGACGTGTGTGGGCTAAAAAATGCCAAATTTCCAGGGCTGGCCAGCAAGGACACGGCCTCTTGTGCAGAGGAGGGTACCTGCACAGCCCAGCAGCCTCCACACCAGTTTGCCAGTGCTGCCAAGGTGTGCGATGCTGTCCTGAGGGAACAGCTGAACTGCTCAGACCCCTTGTTTGAGCAAGGCTAAAGGCTACAAAATTGTGGCTGAATACCAAAACTAAGTGGAATGTCAGGATCTTTCACCTAGTATATACCAATGTGAAAAGAGTTGGTAAGTGTACACTGGGAAAAGAAATCAAAACCAAAACAAAACACGATCTCAGAAATTAGCAGGAAAAGAGTAGCAAATAAAAGAGAGAATTTTGTTCTGTTCTTGTACAGCTCTGTCTCTTGAACGCTGCTGAGAGATCTGATCCCCCCCATCGAAAAAGATAAAGCAGGATGAAAAATGATTTGTTCAAGTTCTCAGAGTGGCAACATAAAAACTAGAATTTGCGGACTTGTTTCCCTGGGAAAAGAAGACTATGGCCACAAAAGCAGACAATAGGGGATTAATATGGTAAAAATCTATAAAATCATGAACAGGATGGAAAAAAAGAAAAGAAAAAACCCCAGTTCTCATGTACAGGAGCAAGGAAAGAGCTGGTGAAAACAAAAGGGGTCAGATTCAAAAGGGAATAAAACAATTTTTCCCACAACATGTTGTCATTCTGTGGAAGCGATTGCCACAAGAAATTGTGGATGATGAAACTGTGTAAGTATTCCAAAAGCTTTGGACAAGTTCAAGAAAGAAGAAAACATTAAAGACTATAAAACACAAAGGGTTCAGTTGCAGGAGGACTGGAAATCAGGAGATGGCACCTGAGAGGTAGGTTTGGTTACCTTTAAACTACACTTTGGCTCGACATCTGCAGTTGGTTGCCAAGATTGAAAGGCTTTGTGGTCTAAGGAAATTTTTCTGTGAAACATCACAAAAGACAGAGGAAAACAAAAAATCAGCCCATCAGCAGGTGTTTTGGGCACTGGTGTCCCTAAAATAATGGCTTTGTAAACAATCATGAGACAGCCTGTTTAACAGAACTGTGTGGACTGCTTGTACCATGTGAGCTAAGGACTCGGAAACCTAAACAGAGCAATTGGACGTACACTCCTAGGCTAATGCCAAACCTCTGAAGCATGATCAGCTTAGAAGAACATGGAATAGGATGCTCTCCAGGAGTCTGGCTAAAAGTGTCTGCAGACAGTTTTAGTACCTGATCTGAAGATTCACCACTGTTAAATATGTTAAAGAGTCTCCTGAGGTTTCCAAAATTATGAGACACATAGGAAATCTTTAGTTCTTAACCAATTCATTAATGCTGCCAGGCTTTTGATACATAGCCAACACCTCTCCTCGTACATTAGCAAAATCAAAACTCACAGAAATGCAATTTATAGGAAAATGAATAGAAGGATTCCAGGCACTGTTGTCATACAGCTATAACGGCTGCTCCTTGGTTACGGAGTTTTCTAATATAAGGATTCTTTAAAAGAAGCATATTTCTCTGTGTATGACTGTATTTGTACTCTAGCAAAGAAAATTGGTTTCTACTTTCACAGTAAGAAAATAGTGTTCTTAGACTGCAGTCTTTGAAAGACCTGCTTTTCTCAAACTGCCTCCCATGTCGTTCCTATGGATGAAATTCTGCTGCCAGGACATAGAGCTGGAGGAGGAATTTCTTCCTTCCAACAGCATGTTTGCATGCTGATGAAGTGTTTTCTTCCCTTGGGTTTACAAAACCAGAGGAACAACTGCCCATCTCAGCTGAAGGTAGAGGAGGACTCTGGGCACTCTCTGCTGAAGCAAACAGGGACTTCACTGGAGCAAAGCTGGAGCTCTCATGCTGGGTTATTAGCTGATGCAAAAAGCTGGAATGCATATGAGGATGCCATATTTGTGGTGTGATGATTAAACAAGCGATAAGCACCTGCAAGCAAGTGCTGCAGAATGTGTAAAATCCCTACTTCCCACCCCCAAGCTCAAACAATTTCAGGTGAACAGTCTTTTGAATAGTGGCATTTTAAAATGTTTTGTTTACCTAAGACACTAGAAAGCAAGAAAGCACAGTTTGCTTTCCCACTAGGAATCAGCAAGTCTTAGTAGGGTTTCTAAAATATACTTTATCTCAGATCTTTTCTAATCTGTGTTGGTGGTGTTGCTTTTTTTTTCTCTGGCCCTTTTTCCCCTCAGTGTGTTTCATAGTTGCCTAAGGGAATATTTTTGTTCACTAGCTAAGCTGAACTAAGTTAACCTAGTTCACACCAGTTCCTCAAATCCTCACTTTCACTCGGTTTTAATGATAAGCTAAAAACCTCCATGTAATTCTTTACATATTGTCACTCCAAATAAGCACACTGGAAACCTGAGTTTCCATTTTTCAGTGGTGTGCTGTCTTTTAAATACCTACAGGAATAATCTGAGAGGCTGAGAAGGGGAGACACAGCTAACCTCTAGGCTGAGGGACAGGAGTGAAGGTTTGGAGGAGGGCTTAGGAAGGCTGGCTGCTGTGCTTGGGGTGTCTGTCGCAAGAGATTCACAAAGCTGTGAGGATGTACATTCTGAACATCAGGATTGAGCATCTGTTTAGCTTGATTTGAAGTATCAGAGTGATATTTCAAAGTTTCAAATTAGAAGGTGTAATTTTATTTCTCTTTTATGCTGCGGCCTAGTATGGCCTCTCTATCAAGATTTTTAGATTTTACAAATGTATAAAATTATCTATGTCATATTTTCAAGTAAATAATTCCTTCGCGCCTCTTTAAGTACTTTTTACTCAGAGAATACACTCATTGATTTGTATATACCACTTCTGAACAGAATAATTTCCTTCATTATTCAAAAATAATTCTTTAGAAATTAATAAATCAAGATAGATTTTTTTTCCCCCTCCCATTTCGAGCAGTGGGAAAGACTTGCAGACCTTACTTAACCCCTTCTAAATACTGCATTGTGTCTTGGGCTGCAGGTTTCTTTGACAACAACTACAAACTTCTCATATCTACAAAGGAAAAATGTTACCACTATTTATTTCTGATTCAATATTGAATTCTTCTTCCCAGCCTGTATTAAGGTTTGTATCGGCCATAATCACAACGTATCAGCGGGTTTCCTCAGGCTTTTGTTGCTCTCTAGTTGTGATTTCAGGCCTGATTCTGACCTCAATTTCAGTGAGAAAAGGCAAGGTACCGAAAAGCGGAGAAGGCCCTCACCACTGCTAAGTCAGTGGAACTTTTCTAGGGGGTATCTGGAGAGAAAAAGATATCAGGAATTCATCAGTTACGAAAGCGTCTGCTTCAGACAAGTCCTGTGAAGGGATGACTGGAGTTCTGAGGAGGAATATTTGGTATCTGACACCTAGGAGATAAGCAGCAGATAGATAACTCAGCAGAAATCTCAGTTTCGGAAGAACAGTCATGACGTAGGGGTTGGTTAGACGTCGTGCTTGGAGCTCTGCTTTAGGCCCTTTTCTTGCCCATCGGATAAGGTTACCCAGCACAAGGTTCTAAAGCATTTCGCTCGATCGCCGTTGCGCTGTGCACCCGGCCGTAGTCAGACCTCGTCGAGTCCTACAGGCGGTGAGCGCCATCGGCTGCCCGTCCCGCTTCACCGCATCGAAGGATGCTGTTTGCAAGGGCTGCCTCACCCGCAGAGCAAGAGGTGTGGCTTCTTCACTGGTCCTCGAAATTTTTCTTCCGTGATTAAGTTACAGTGTTCCCTGTTGTGACTGATCGCATTACACACGTTTATCAAGCAGTGTAATGATCAGCAAACAAGGATGACACAACGGGTTTATGTCTGCTGCCATTCCCTTCATCTCCCTGATACACCACTGAGCCTTGCGTGAGATCCCTGCAACTAGTGAAAATGCCTCTTAGGTAGGGTGCTTCGACCTGTCACGCGAATATTTTGCTTTGGGCACATTAAGGATCCTCTTCGGTGGAAGCATTTGTGTGAGCTAAGTCATGAACTCATAAGGTGTTTCAAGACTGGAGACACAAAGCTATGTCCTCCTCAGGGCTGTTAAGTGTTCAGAAATCACCGCACTTCTAAGCTGCTTTTGTTGTTCCTCACGGAGGAAAAACCGTGGGTGCGAGTGTGTTAGTATTTAAAAGCTTCCATAAACACCAGCACTTATTCTGTGTTTTTAACAGTTCTCCAGTTAGTGTCTCCACCAAGTGTCAGGAATTTTGTAAGACCTTAGAGGACTCATTCAAGCAGAAGGGAAGTGATAATGGGTTATGGAAAAGATTACATTAAACAAGACTTGTTAAATTTCATTTTTAAAAATTATTTATTTTTACTGAATTATGGAGCAATTTATTGGCAGTATACGACTTGAGTATGCTTTAGGGATGAGGGGTGATCTTTTAGTAAAAACTTTCTAAGTAGCTGTTTTTACTGATATTCTGATGTTTTAGTAACTATCAGGATTCAGAAATGAAATTAAACATGCACTCAGTGGGCTCCTGTGGCTGGGCTGAAGAGCATCTTGTGCACACATACACATTCTCTGTAGGTCCTTCGGTAACTGGCCTTACATGCTCAGTCTAACGAGTAAACGTCATTGACTTGATATTCCCTTTCCACCATTTCTCACCTCTGAAATAAATGACCTGCTCATTCATGTTTTCCTCACATGCCTCCATCCTGCTGACACAGCACCTGTATACGCTTACTCTACACCCATGCTTAGCTACGTCCGTAAATCAGCATTTCCCCTTTCAGCATCTTCTGTCATTTGTCACCCTCAGGCTCTCTGATAGACTCCTTCCACACATTTTCTCTGGAAGTTTCTCCCATTACTACTCCAGAGGCAGTTTTGACCAGATGCTTTTTCATCATCTGCTTGTCATTCTTGGTAGTTTCTCTCCTTGTCCTTCCATCAGTTTAACTTTGGCTAAGTTAAGACCTCCAGACCACGTCATGCTTCACTCTCTGCCATGTGGACATTTGCTTGGCACTCTCCACGATGAGATTCTGGGGAAAATCTACTTTTTGCTGGCAACCTGCAAAAAGTTGGACCTGCAAAATCTAAATCGGAGGACCACAATCACAGGCTTTGCTCTGAAAATGGCAGAAAAATGAGACTCATTTACCACAGCAGCAGCATTTCCCCATCAGTGGCTGGACTGCACTCTGAAGGAGGGTTTGGTAGGTCACCTGGGGAACTTTCCAAGAACCACAAGAGTTTCAGAGGTGAAAAACTAACACTTTTCCTACAGCCTGGCCTAGAAAGACCGTCAAGAAACTGCTCAGCACCCTGCATCTCCAGCCTGGTGGGACTGGTCCCCCACTCTCTGTGGCACCCAGTCTGGAGTCACCCTGCACCACAGGTTCCATCCCACCTCCTATGTGCAGATGCTTTTCCCCTGTACCTTCTTTGTTTAAGAGCGGTATGTCGATCTGCAAGGCTTGAAAAGTGACAGGCAGAGAGCTTGCTTGCTTCTTGCTCTCAGACAAAGCATGGTACTGGGTTTCTGCATGGCAGGGTTTTTCCTACCCAGCTGCAACACTGGGTTTTGAGTTCCTCTGCGCTAGATGGAGATCAAGTGCTAAAATCACTTGTCACTGGTAGACTGAAAGCTGTACCAGGCACTTGTGAAGTTGGTTGCTGCGCAGCAAATGCTCTCTCTCATGTCTGCCACCAGCCCATCTGATAGCTGAGCTCTCAGAGTGAGCTGGGTGACTAGCCTTAAGGCTGACACTTCCACCCTGTCACACGCAAGGGAATTAAGCCCTAAGGAATCTTCTTACTGCTGTAGACTGGATAAACAAACCCAGAAGTGACTCCTGGGAGGTCAAAGCAGGCTGTTTGACACATCATTAGGCTGCAAATTAACCAACTTCACTTATTTCGTAGAGGTGAACAGGAACAGTCAGTGTCCTTCCTTTTCACACCAAACAAGGAGCTGGAAGGTGTAATTTCAAACCATAATCCTGGACATGTTACCAAAACAATTCTGTAATTGTGTAAATAATTTAATTATTTTGAAGTATTTATGCGCTCTTAAGGTGTGGATGTGGTGCTTGGGGGTGAGCACAGACATAAGCGTCAAGGTGGCCTGGGTCTCTGCCTGGAAATACTGGCTCTGCAGCTGGTTAGAGGGAGAAGAATAATTTGGGGGATTTTGGAGGAGGAGGTTTGAGTTCTTGGTTCTAGGAAACCTAAGCTCCCCTTAGAAGGCACAATGCATGATCAAGGGGAAGAATTTAAGCCACTTGTTTGCTCATTTTAACATTAAACTCCCCAGTTCCTGTTTCTGTTCTTCTGTAACGGAGGGCTGGATGTGCCTTTCAGTGGAAGCTGAGCTCAGGCACAGCAAGGTGTGGGAGCTCCTGCTTCGTTCACAACAGAGGAGGGACATATAAAGAGTGGAGAAGTGACTGATGCTACCATTTAGGGCTTATTCATCCGTCTTTTTCTTGCTGTAGAAGCTGTTCTGTCCCAGTTGTTTGACATCTTCACAGCTAGGGGTGGAAGAATAGAGGCCATTAAAAGCAGTTAAGGGTTTTCTGGGGGCAAAAGGGAAGAGACCGTAGAGCGATGCCTTTATTCTTAACACCTCACTGCGCTCTCCCTCGCCCTGACAGCCGCAAAGGGCTGGTCACAGGCTATCCAACCGTCTGCATGTGTACATGCGTGCCTTTATTTTTGTTTTCTGCCTTTCTTTTTCTTCTGCTAAGGGCAGACAGACGTCACTGAGCAGCGCCGACCCTCAGCCGGCGGCTCCACCCGCTCCTGCGGGGCCGGTTTCGGTTTCCATTCTCCCGCTGGCGGGAAGTTTCTCTTCCCCGTTCGGTCCCTGCCCACGGAGGGGTGGGGATTCCCCTCGCTCCCCGCCAGTTCTCGCGGTGCCAGGGAGGGCGGGTGGTGGAATCCCCGCACGCAGCCGAAGCCGGGACCGGGGACCGGGAACCGAGGACCGGTGCGAGGCCGGCCTCACCATGACGGCGGAGGAGAAGAGGAGCCTGCAGTGCTACAGGCGGTACATCGAGAAGACCCTGAACCCCATCTACATCCTGAGCAACATGACGGAGTGGCTGTCGGACGGTGAGGGTCTGGTGGCGGTTTGCTTCCCCCGGCGCTGCCCGGTGCCCGCATTCTCCCCGGGGCCGGGGAGCTCTTCTCTCCCGGCCACCGCTTCTGGCCCCCATCCTCACTCTTTGCTTTGGGGTTTTGCTAG
>NW_010404111.1:0-4771 GCF_000710305.1 Buceros rhinoceros silvestris | reverse complement strand
GGGCTGGCTCCGGGTCTTCCTGGGCGCCCTGGTTGCGGCAGGTCGGTTCCCACTCGCGAACGTGGTGTCATATGCTTCTGCTGTGAGGACGGGCTGAGAGAGTTGGGGTGGTTCAGCTTGGAGAAGAGAAGGCACCGAAGAGACCTTATTGCAGCCTTTCAGTACATAAAAGGGCCTGTAAGAGAAACAGGGAGAGACTGATCATCAGGGCCCATAGTGACAGAACCAGGGGTGATGGTTTTAAACTGAAAGAGGGGAAATTTAGACTAGAGAGAAGGAAGATATTTTTTACAATGAGAGTGGTGAGACACTGGGACAAGTTGCCCAGAGAGTTGCCCAGAATCCCCATCCCTGGACACATTCCAGGTCAGTTTGGTCAGGGCTCTGGGCAGCCTGATCTAGTTGAAGATGACCCTGCTCATTGCAGTGGGGTTGGACTAGATGGCCCTTAAAGGCTCCTTTCAACCCAAACCATTCTTTGATTCCCTTTCCCTGCCAGAGCCACAGCTACTGCCAGCCCAGTGCACCCAGGATGTGGAGGGTCACTCTATTACCCTTTGGCTTCTGCTGCCAGGTCTGGTGACATCAGATGAGATGCAGTAGGAAGAAGTAGGCTGGCAGATGTTGGAAATAAAACTCTTCCAATGCACAAGGAAAACCTTCTCTGAGAAACAGCAGAACAAGTTTGATTATGGAAAAAGTCAATGAAAGATGAATGGGTGAAGAATTGAATCCTCTCGTTGACAGGAGACTTCTTTGTCTCAAGAGTGTTTAGAAAAGAAGTAAGGCAGCCATTGTTCTCACCGAATATAATTAAAGGAAGCTAAATCCTCTGAAAGACAAAGCAGAATGGATGTGCCGGGGTTTAACTGGTAGCATGGGTTAACATCATCCAAGGAGAGAGTCTTAAATTAAGAACTCATTTTTATGTATTTTTCAGAGGTTTTAAAAGTCTTATGTTTCAAGAAGTGATTAGCCATTAGTAGATTGTAAATGACATGCTTGTTCCTCAGTAGCTATGACTGATGCGTGAGGTCCTAATGCAATTTCCTTCTCAAAATGTGACGGAAGAGATTGTGAAGACATGAAATTACCAGGATTTGCCAGCTTTCCTCTATACATGTAGGTTCTGTCATATTCGTTTTGGTGATTTATTAAATATCTCAAACCCCAAAATCTCATGGCATGAGCCATTTTTGTTTTCATTTACTCTCTATTAACTTCAGATAGTTACAATATCTCAGTGAGCAATAATTACAGAATTTATCACTTGGATGTTGTCCACTCTCTCCTTACAGCAAATACTAGATCCAGAGCAACTGTTTACCACCTGTGATAGTCCTAATATCTGAAGTGCAAAATTATCTTATTTGAATATGTTGATAGCATTCAGTTTGGTGTACTTTCAGCAGAAAACTAAAAAAGTCAACCTGCTGACTCCAAGCAATATTCCAAATATTTACTAATTTGGCCTGAGACTAGAATTCAGCATTAGTCTTGTATTTGGCAGATGCAGAGATAAGTGATAATTAGATTAAAGACATTGTTGTGGTAAGTATCCACACCTCTCTCTTGCTCCTCCAAAAGGAAATTAAATGTTACACAAATTCCTTCTGTTTTCCACAGTTCCTTTGGGACGCTGACCTGCTTTCTGCCACATCTGGAGCCTACACAGCAAATCACACAAGTCCTCTCGATAGGATTCCCTGCCACTGTCTGTCCCAGGACAGTATTTCCAGCTCTTTGCTAACTGTCTAGGCTGCAGTGTTGCTTTCAGTCAGGGACCGACTTGAATCCAATACGATAAGAATTTTTGAAGGAGGGGGGAAGTCAAGGATAGAACTAAAAGATAAAAGGTGGGTAAATAAAAGAAAAGAGGACCAAAGGTGTTTGTGATTCTGAGTAGTGTCCCTCTGGGACACTACTCTGGGAAGTCCTGTGGAAGAGCATCGTGAACTGCAAAGATCCAAGGACTATATGAATCAAATGAACGGGCTTGTTATGGTTTCTTGGGTGATGTGAGCTGTGAAATTGTACAGCTCTTTTTCTTCTTTGCCAAGTGTTACTGCTCCTTTAGCATAGTGTTTTTCATGTTACACATACAAGTGCTGTAAAGGAAAACAGTCCCCTAGATTTTTGTCAGACCAAAATAATTTTCTCTAGCCTGGCAGAAGAGGCTAGAGAAAATTAGCCTCTTCTAATGGAGGCTACCTATTCTAGCTGGAAGCTGAATTAATGGTAACAATGCATCTCTTTGTCTGAAAGGTTACACTGGCCTGGCAGAAGCAATTGAAAACTGGGACTTCAGCAAACTGGAAAAACTGGAGTTACACAGGCAGCTGTTGAAGCGGATAGAAGCAACAATGCTAGAAGTTGACCCAGTAGCTGTCATGCCTTACATAAACACATGCCTGATAGAAAGGGAGTGCGCTGAGATTCTGCAGGTACGGTTAATGGTGAAATCCTGGTACTTGCCTAGTTTTGCTGCAGAGAAGTGCTGGATGCCTGCCTTGTGGGATGAATTGCAGTCCATACGTCAGGCTGCTGAGTGAGGAGGATGGCCAGAGGATGGCAAGACACGGTCCCCTGGGGAGGGACTTTACGCTCTTCTGCTTAGAGGATGCTTTGCTGGGTGGCTGCAGCCTGAGACTCCGGCGTGTCTCGTTGTTCACCCCTGTAAGCTCAGTAAGTGGATAAGGTAGTATGCAAAAAGGCTGCAGGCGGGGAAGCAGGATGGGTGGCTTTGTCATTGACAGTGCTTACCTGTATGTCTTTGTGTAGTCCAGGCTCCTGTGAAGAGACCTCAGGGGCTCTGGAAGGTGCCACATTATGGTAAAATGGGTGCCTTGCTATGCCTTTGAAATAGGCTCCTTTCTGGGGTGTTCACGCTGTATTAACGCTTCTAAAAATTCTGATGGAAGTACGCAAAGTGGCATTTAGATGTTGCCTAAATTGATTGCTGCTTGTGATAGGATTTGACATAGTCTATTACCCTAACTATGCAAACCCCTAGAAACTTTGTGTGGCTCTTTGAGTTTTATCAGCACGAAAGGAATGGTCACAGGGTAAAGTGAAACTTCTGGTCTGAAGTCATTAGCTAAATGCTGTGTCAGAGAAGTTAGCATCATTTTCATTGCCTTTGGCTGTGAAGCTGCTGTGCTGTTACCCAGTTCTAGCTCAGTGTTGTTCTCAATGACTGATAATAAGTAATACATCCAGACACTCATTTTTGCCTGGTTAATAATAAGTTATTAATGCTATGTGAGGGAGTCTTTTAGGTGTTCTCACTCCTGAGAAGGATTGTTTGCAGATATCATATTTTTAAAGAGGTATTTTTTTGTGGAGATACAATGTCTTTCAAAATGTTATGTATCTGACTAAATATCAGGCCTATCTTAAATGTTGTACTTTTGCAATTTCCTATTCTGGAATGTTTTTGAATTAGTTTAATAGACTCAGAGGTTTATGGCAGATACGGCTTATTACAAAGACCTTGCCAGATGAAAATTCATGGAATAGCTCTGCGATGTTTCAGAGCTTGCGAATACTTAAGCAAATAGCCTACCTGTTGATGTAGTCCAGCTAAGTTTAGTGTACACCTAGGCTGGCAGAACTGCAGCAGCAGTGGTAAATGACTCAGTACCATTGGAACCTTTATTTTGTGAGACAGAAATGCAGTTTTCAACTGAACATCAAACAAAACAAGTTGACCTGTCAAAGAGCAGTGGTTTTCATCACTCAGAGGCAAGGCTACAGCATCTCCTGTTTGTTGTGTGTGCAGATTAGCGAATACAGAAGCAAAGCAGCTGGGATAACTAAGCTCATTGAATGTCTCTGTCGATCGGATAAGGAAAACTGGCCTAAAAGCCTTCAGCTGGCACTAGATTACACAGGATATTACAACGCAAGTGAACTGTGGGATATGAGAGAAGGTAAACTGCAAATTCTTTTTATGATGCTCTTTTCCTACTCTTGTACCAGACAGTAATTTCTTTTTCTTGAGAATAAGACTAATTTAAAAGGATACCATCAGACTGCATTGCTCATTGTTGTTTAAAAATAAATCCCTTTTTAAAAGAATTTTAAATGTTTCCACATAAAACCAAATAAGGTACTAACCTACAAACCATCAGCAACTATTTTTCCTCCCATGTGTTTATGAATGATGCCTTTTTTTGCTAAACAGTCACACAATCTATAAGGCTCTGAGGCACAAAACTAACAAAATGTTTATATTCTTCCCTCCCTTTTACCATAATTAAATTTCTTACCATCTCTTTGGTTGCTGGAGTTGTGGTAGATGCAATGTGTTCTGATAAAATATGATGAGTAATTTGGTATTGTAGAAATTAATACACTTCTATAATCCGTAGAGCAGATGATATGCTTTTCTTCTTTGAGAAGTCAATAAATAGCATTTACCAAGTGACTATGTTCATATGTTCTAAAAATGCAGAAATTGCCCCAGTTAGATTTTGCTTTTGTCATTGAATGTATCTTTCCTCGCTTGAAAAACACTGATATGAGAATGTTGCAGCATGGGAGAATTTAGAGCAGAATAAACTGGACTGTATTTCTTAATATCTACATTTGCTTTCTCCCAAACCATGAGTGATTGTTTCAATTGCTTTTAATTAGCATCTGGGACAAGCTACTTATGAGTAAAACGATATTTTTTATTTCAAAAAGTTTTTATTCCTGTAGTTAAATTGTGTAATTTCTTATCTGGAGATTTAATTATTATATATTAGAATTATATAGACAGTCAGTA
>NW_010404110.1:52664-75494 GCF_000710305.1 Buceros rhinoceros silvestris | reverse complement strand
GGGAGTGGGGGGGGCGAGAGAGGTGACAGGGAGGTCAGACAAGTGCTGCTATTGATATCCCTGTAACAAAAAGAGCTTTCCTTTCCTTTCCTTTCTGCTGATAGCAGTCAAAGGAGCTTTGCTTTTGATAAAATTAACCTTGGAGCCAGAAACAACAGAAGCTGCTCTGATTTCATCAGCCCTTCTATCTGAGGAGACGTGATCACTTACTAGCAGTGAAAGGGGACATGTCACCTACACAGGCAGCTAATGGAGTAGGACAAATTCCTCCCCTCAGCTCAGCACAGTGGATCGATCCCACATCTCATGGTCTGAGCTCAGTGTTTCAGAGCCTTGTCCAGCCACGGGGGCTGAGAGAGGAGGGTTGAAACATGGGTAGCTGGAGGTGAAACATGCAGAGTACAGACCTGCTCACTGCCACTTACACCTTCACATGGACACGCTCAGACCTCATCCCGGCCCCCTGCACCTGACATGTTTGCTTTGCATGCTGCCTTTAAAAGGACATTTGGTTGGAGTCAATGCCTGTCTCAAAGCTACCCGCATGTGCAACTGTTGAGTTGGATCATGGTCCAGAAGGATGCTTCCTCAGGAGAACACTGGTAGGAGAGACATCGAAAGGGTGATAACCTTGTCTCTCCAATCATCCTCAGCACTGCTTCAAAGTCAGGGATGGTTCCATCTTCTCAAACTTGAAGCCATATTGTTATCACAGGCAGGTTTTATGGTTTAAGTGCTCCCACAACCAGCCATTTATCAAATGCTGCCTGGCTCTAAATTCCATATTTAATGTGTTAGTAACCACTTCAAAAAAGTCCTTGTGCCCCATAATACTGAAGTACTTCACCATAAAAGATAATGATTATGATTATGATCTGCATAAGCAAAGGCCATTGCCTGGTCTGTGCTGATAGTATAAAGGGATGTCGTGGTGTAACGCCAGCCTGCAGCCAAGCACCATGCAGCTGCCTGCTCACTGGGAGGCTCACTGGGAGGCTTCCAGGGCTCACTGGGGTGCTTCCAAGGGGCTTTCAGGGAAAATCTCTGCTCATCCACCTCACTGTCGATTACCATGGAGGTTTAAGCAGCTCAGGGTAATATTTCCTTGGCAGACAGCTGTAAATGCTCATTGTCAATATGTACAAATAAATATTTCAGGTGAAACAGTCAAAGATACAACAGTTCATGCCTCCTCTCAAACACACCGGGTGCTTTCCCCTTCTTTTTTCTTGGGTTGTTCTTTTTTTTTTAAATACATCAGCATAATTCCAGTAAAGCCCTGAAAGTAATGAGATCAGGATGTAAATAGTCAAAGAAATTCTGATTTTTTTCCCTGCTCTCTGTCCCAGCCAGATGTTCCTGCATGGAATCACTGCCCAGTGATGAGAGCATGATTCAGAAGAGACGGGTTCTGCCTCTGCCCTTCCAGTGTGACCTGATGCAAGTTGCATTTGCTCTCTGGCTCTTTCTTTCTTCCTTTCTGGATTTTTCCTTCTTCTTTCTTTTTTTTTTTTTTTTTTTTTTTTTTTTTTTTTTTTTTTTTTTTTTTTGAAAAGCACCATCCATTTTGGATGCATCTGGAAAGAAATCCATGTCCAGTGAGAATGCTGGAAGTGCCTGTAGTAGAAATTAGAGTTTGTAAGCCCCACACGGAAAATTGCCAACTTACACTGCTGAGTAGCATGACTATACAATTAGTCCTACTAACGCAGCAGGGGGAGTTGGAGATTCTCAAATTTACTTCCATTTTTCTTAGTCATTTTCAAAGAGGAAAGAAAAAGCCTTTTTCTGTATGGGTGAAAAAATGTTAATAACTTATTTGGTGTTTTCCTACACAATTGAGGATTGAAATATGCAGCCACTTCACTGGTTTTAGAATCAAAGCATTCCCTCGATTAAGTAGTTGTGTGAGAGAGAATTGAAATTTCCACACACCCATTCACCACCTAATTGATTCTTCTAACTGTAATGCAGTTTTTCCCGCTGTATCTTTTGGACAAAGCGTTCACAGTGATATTGTTTTTCTGTAAGCCCACAGTGATACTGTTAAGTCATTTATACTGGTGGGAAAAAAATGACAGCAATAACATCGTGCTGGTTATGTCTAGGGTTCCTGGGGCAGCAAAACCCTGACTGCACGTGTCCGGTCTCGCAGGCTGGTCAGTGTTCGGAAAAATATATGAAGTCCTCGAAAATCACCTGGCTGAAGGTTTTTAGAACAGGAAAGATGTCATCTCCAAGAAAACCATGATATATGGCAGCGCTCTTCGTAGGGTTATAGCACAGTATTTTTAGGACTGTCAGTTGCACTCAAGATAACTTCTGTCTCTCTAAAAATATCCCGCTTAAAAACAGGTTTTCTGATAACGCACATCCCAGGTAAACCACATTTTTACATAAGACGTGTGAAACAGAGGCAGGGACAGGCAAAAGTGGGGAGGCTTTGTGGAAGGAAGGAGCAAACTATGGGCTATCAGGGAGCGGGAAGCCAGCGAAGCGAAGCTGCTCTGGGGCTGGTGCATGTTCGCAGTACGTGCGCTCAAGCATAACACGGACTGCAGCAACCTTCCACGTTTTTGGCCGGGTGGTTGAATTAATAGCTAACCTGCAGTTATGCTGTGGGAATATATTTAAAAGCAATAAGCTACTCTGAAGAAGATTTTTGCTTATATTTCTGACTATAAAAATGTGTTATTAATTCAGAAACCAGCTTCCACCCTATTAACATACGCACACCTCCATCTGTATCTCTCTGTATATGAACAGCCTCGTAATGAGCTTGATAAGAAAATATCCGAGTCAGTTGAAGATTTATTGGTGATGCTGTGGAATTGTTTTGCTTTGTCTAAACTGCTTGTGAGACTATTTCACCTACATTTAAACAGCTTGACTGAAATAAATACGGCCTGATTTTCACCCTGGCTGTTTTCTGTGCACAGCATTGGTCTTTGATGCATACACAAGATAGTAATTAATTTGCAGTTTCATTTACTAAGAGACGTGAAACGAGAACGTCTCTAGATAGATGGCAATTACTGGTTTACAACACACCACAAGATTTTTAAATGGAACGCCATCTCTTTACACAAATTGTTTTCCTTAAAGATCAGAGTTGGCCCTTCTACCCCACTCTCTCTTTCGCTGGAGTTTGCCTGGAAAGCCTCCTGTGTGGTGGGAAGAGGAGGGCCTTGCAGAACAACGATCCGTGTCTCACTGCACTGGAAGCATTTGTAAACAACTCACAGTGTTTGCTCAGAGGTATTTTTTTCCTGCTGTATTACTGATGAATGCAATGAAATGTGAGGGAAATGAAGGTCTCCTAAGTACATTTTAATTTAGATGAAAAATTATACATTATTATACCATGCTGGTGATTGTTCTGACATAATTGATTGGGAGGGCCATCCACAAAGAACAGTGGGAAAGCTTGACGTTGAGGAGACTGCAGAAACTGAATTAACCATTTAGAAGTGTGATGGAAAGCAGTGTCCTGGGCTGGGAAAGGGAAATGGGATTTGGGTTTCAGTTTTGCCATTCTTTAGGTGAATAATCTCATTTTCCTGTGCCCATTTTCCCTGAATAAAATGCCAACAGAGATTTTTTTTTTTAATTATTCTTGAAGTGGCAAATGAGAGACTTACACATTGGAAACTTTTTGCTCCACAATCTCTAAAAGGTTGGTGGTGACACAGATAGGAGAAAATTCAGCTCCGCTTGTTCCACACTCCAGTGCAGTACCAAGACTGCAGTGCAGCCACCTTTTTATCCTCTCCAGCTCTCTGTCCAGGCTGTTGGTCGGATAAGTGTTTGCAGTCCTGCAGCCTTCCCCAATGCAAAGGCTGGAGTTGAGGGACCTGGGTAACGCTAATTCTGAATATTTGGGTGATGATGTGGAGAAGTCCTGTAGGTGCAGGGGTCTTGTCTGGCTGCTTTCTTTCTAGTGCTTTATCAGGCAGACATCTGTGATGGACATTGACTGGAGGGAAAGGTTCTTCATCCAGTAGACTGAGTCCTTCCATGTAAAAGAACTGTGAGACACCCCTAGCTAGTTGTCTCTTTATATTTGAAGGAAACTCTTGTATCATTGGGGTATGTGGCCCAATATCCTAACAAGAGTAGCAGCTGATGCTGTAGAATAAAGTAAACACCTTGCAGCAGTAGCACACGATCTACACAGCCAGTTGTGCACTAAAGGGCAGGAGGTCACGTGCTTGTTCTTGACCATTGGAAACAATCAACATACACTCTGAAGCAAAAGGTTTGATTACATTTAGGTCGTAATTTTGCTTGCCCTGTTGCAGGTGATATTATTAATAGCTATAAAATAACATTTTCCAGTGCATATATATTTATATTACAAGATTTTAAACCTCCATGGCCATCTTACAGGGTATAAATGCAAGAAAATTAAATGAAACAAAAAACAAATAACCTGCCTCTCTCCCAGACGGCTTTGGGAACCAGTATTGTGTTCCCAAAGATTTTCCACATGCCTTATGGCAAATGGTTTTCCATCCCCCTCTAGGTTTTTTGGGTTTGCACAGATGTAATTATAATTATTTTCATCTTCCTTGGAGAGACCATCTTATGTTCTAAAGGTAGTGCGAAATGGGAAACATTACAGGAAATGTTATTATTGTTACAAAAAACCAGCAATGTTGTTGTTAATTCCCACTCACAATGCAAAGGCCGACCCTGGTGTATTCTGTATCTTAGGTTTTTAACCCTGATATACCAGTGACAGAGAAATAAGAGTGACTGGACTGGTGTTTGCAACTCCAAAATTGCAGGGATTATGGATTACAATGGGCATGCAGAAGGCTGAGCTCATCTTTATGTGTATAGCAAACTCCATCCAAAAGGCAAAAGAGAGTGGGAAGATAATGGGAGAAGAGAGGGGAAATAATTGTTTTGGTTGAAACAGCACATTACGATAGGAACCAGGGCTTCACCTCCCCTGGCTTTACTCCTAACTCTCAGTGTGGCCATCTGCATCGAAGCCGGCTGACCCGATCCCCTTTTGTAGCCCCTGGGAGGAATAGTCCTTTCCAATCACACTTCATCTGACCCCTTAGAGATGTGATGAGACAATCTTGTGATGAGGGGACCTGCAGCCACCCTTGCAAGTGCTGCTCTCACTATTGGGCAGAAAGTGTCTTGGTGTTTGGCATGTTGTACATGTTTAAACCAAATTTTTACAGAAGCATATGGATTTATTCTCAGGAAAAAAAGTTATTTGTGATCTTTTTCAGGATTTTTCCAGTTCTCAGGGAGAGTTAACACCTCACAAGAACGAATCTTGTATGAATGGAGTAGCTTGAGAGGTCACTGCTTTTGATGAGTGAAGTATTGTTAGGAATTGCAGAGATAGAGGCAAAAGTTGAGAATGATGGGAACTTAAGAGAAAGAGTTAGCTTTGGGAAGCATTTTGGGGAAGTCACTGAGATTATTTTGAGCTGCCATCCCCCTGTGCTGAAACACTCAGCGCCTTATCTGCCTTCCGGAAAAGCTGCTCTCTGGAGGATGCTGTGAAATCAAAATGTTTCTTGTAAGTGTTTGTTAGGGCAGAGGGGGATATATCTCACCTAGAACTGTGCAATCCAAAGCAACAGACAGCTTTGGTTTATTCAGAGCCTGATGAAATTATTGCCCTAAACCTTTCCTCAACTGACTTGGAGGATGTGTTTCTTTGACCGCAATGGATTTATGCTATCTCCAGAGAACCAGCTGAGTGTTCACCCCCTACGTGGTCCTCTTGAGGAAGAAGAGCAGACAGCACTGAAGAATGCAGGGCTGAAGCCACCATTACTGACTTCTCCCTAGTGCAGGTATTAGCACATGCTCAGCAGGCCTCCGAGCAAGCCCTTATGTCCAAATGCAACTGCAGGAAATCTGTAAAAACATCCCGTCTCAACAGAAAGTGGTGTGGTTTTCTCCGCACTGCCAGTAGAAGATGCTGGCAAAAAGGCTGCGTATGTCTTATATTGTCAGAGTAAGACTTAAGAGATCTTTATCTGACCCACCAGGTGTATGCTGCTTGCCCTTCCCTGGGCGAGATGTCATCCCCACGAGAACAAGCGCCCTGCCTCACCTCTGCCTTTCAATGCTGAATGTGTGTATAATAGTTACTTCAACTGTCCTGTGTCCTTCAGCTCTCCTCAGCAGCACTAGTCTCCTAAATCTTTCTACATATGAGTTCCTGTGAGATGCTTCTCTATTTCCCCACCTCATTTTTGGTCTTTTTTTTTTCTTTTTCAATATATATGCATATAATAAAGCACTGAGCTCAAACTGAACACACTCTCCCAATTAAGGCCCTACCAGAGCACAGCTAAGTGGAATAATTGCTGTGCTTGTTTTACACAGAATTCTCCATTAGCAGTTTGATCTGGGACTCAACATTCACCCAGAATATTTGGTCTTTTTTTTTTTTTAGCCCTCAGCAGCACATGAAAAGACAGGCGTAGACTCTGCCAGGCCAACTCTTGAAAATTCCAACAAGCTGTTGGTAGCAAACAGCATAGTCTATCGCTTTCATCTTTTCCATTCCTCTTGTATTTGAAGGATTTTGCATCTGCTTTTCTTATTACCTTGACATCTTTATACTCATGGAAAGTATGTTTTTTCCTTGAGCCTTCCACTTAGTTGCAGCACGCCGTGTAATGCAGTGCACAGGATGAAAGCTGTTATCTGATTTGAGTTGAATGTTCAAAAGTCCTCAAGCTGGTTTATCTAAAGATCCTCCCTGTATAATTGTATACTTAGAATTCAGCTGCAGTGTAATAGGGCAGGTGCTCTGTGTTCTGTCTGGAATTACAGAAAAGAGACTATTTATTTTTAAGCAAATAGGAATGGATTTAAAAAAGGGAAAAAATTACAACATAAGAAAATTTATTCAACCCAGTTTCAGAAAAACCTACCCCAAGGTTTGATGTATTCTGGAATTAGATTGGATTTAAGGGCAGTGAATAGGAGAAAAATCAGCAGTCTGGAGAGATGAGGATTAAAATTCAAAAGTAATAGAAAGACTTTAGGCAGCTCTAATCAGGAAATCAGCCCTTTTGGGCCAGGCGTTGTACAGAAATGTCGTACAAACTTTCAAAGGGATCCTGGGATTTGAATCCAGCTCCTGCATATATTTCCCTTTAGATGCATTTTAAAGCCACTTTATTAATATAATGAAAGCAAATGACTTAGATCATCTGAAATCAGTTAACTCATGTTCTCATCTAAGTCAATTGGCTCCTGATCAGAAGAGTCACTGTGCCCATCCAGGGTCTGTTAATACCATCTTCAAATCTGAGGCTGAACATATTGTTGTTATGAAAAGTATTTACAGCCTCCAGCTCAAATAAACAGTGAAAACACGGCCGAGAAGTAAAACAAATAAATCATAAAGACAAAGAAAGAGGAGAAAGGAAGCTCGACTATGTCATTTTACTGGGGGAAGAGAAACACAGGGAGATTAATGGTTTCATTTGAAGTTACAGCACAGTCTGTCACAGGATCAGGAACAGAATCCAGGTCTTTTGTTGAAAATCGTATTTTGGATTAAAAACTTCATGCACTCTTTAAAATTAGGAAAATTTCATTTCACTTCAACCAGGAGCACCTTCCAAGAGAGGTGGGAACTTGGAGGCCAAGGCAAGAGGTCTCTGAGCTCAGTTTCTGACTGCTTATTTTCATCTGTTGAAGGACTCCTTCTAGCTTTGAGTTCAATGGCTGGCTGAGGAAGCTGATATTCACTGGTCGAAGCAAGGGTGTCAGGCCAGGAGGTATTTCACAGAAATTTTGTTAAAGGCATACTTCATTAAACTGCTGTGAAATCTTTTGTATTTTTACTGCAAAATAGCAACTCATGTTACAATGGTAGTTAAAAAATTCTTAGATTTAGCATTTGTATTGATAGAGGTCATTTCTCCAACAAAACTGTGAAACTCCCTTAATTTCACACCTGTCAATGCTAAACCACCATCTTGTGAAGATTTTACCAGAGAAAGAAAAAACGAAAATCAATAAAGCTTTTGCAGCATTTCTCAAGCAATCATGAAATGTCCTGGGGTATAATTAAGAAAAAAAAACTTCTGTGACATTTTGGGGAAAATATATATTCACCTCTGCTCACACAGTTCCAGAAAGAAAATTAATTCTACATAAAATGGCAGCCTCCTTAGACTAAGTAATGAGAACTACTGTCTGCTACAGAAAGACTGAAATAACAATGAGGGTCGGTGTGATTTTATTAGGCCATCCCTGCTACTCTATTCTGGAGACAGGGAAAAAAGAGGGAGTGGAAGAGGCCACAGAAACTGCCTGGATGGTTCCTGGAGACCTTCACACCTTTTCATGACGAAGAGACACGTAAGGGTTGTTCTGACGCACCAGAACTCCCTGAGCCAGCATCACAGGCGGCGAGCAAGCGGCATAAAGCTGTGTACAAGAGGGGATCAGAGTGCAGTGGTCATAAAAGCGTGACTAAAGGTCTGCCACTGAGCTAGCATGGTCAAGGCAGGCTGGTTTCCATCGCCAGTGGTGCCTGGGCAGGGATGCTCCTAACTCACCTGTCCAACCAAGCTGTTGCCCAGTTACCAAGGAGTACTTTGAGGACAACCTTCAGCATAACTTCAAAGCAAGGCTTGAACTCACCTCTCTAAATGCTGTGATGCCAACAGCCTCTGCCACCACACCCTGCTGACGTGCTGCCCTCCTCAGTACTTTCCAGCCTTTCTGGGCATCCTTGTTACAGAAAACCTACTTTGCCCCAGACGGCGAGCAATGAAACTTGCCTATGTACACAGGCACCCACATACACAGCAGTGTCTACACATATGCACTTGCTCTCAGAGAGTATTTGCTGTGGTTTTGGGTTTTGTTTTTCCTGAAGAAATCACTTTACTGCTGAAAAGTCACTGGAGTTTTTTCATACACTTCCCTTCTGCAGCAGCAAGGGCATAAAGGTGCCAATGGAAAATTGCTTTGGTACCTTGAACTGTAAATGATGTTGTTTTCATGATTCATCAAATCTGTCTGAAGCAGAGGTGGCGTGTCAGCAGGGCTAGGCAAAGTTTAGAACATAATAGGGCCCAAGAGGTGAGAGACATGTCTTTCATTTCAGTGGAGCATCTTTGAAGTGACTGCTGGAAATAATGAGGATCCTTGATTTCCATTGCATTTGGTGCTCTTCACGCTAATCAGAGCAACTGCACATTTGCATGAACTGAAGGGAATAGAAGTATTTCGTATCAGAAGGAGCCTGTAACAAAGACAAAGGCCTCTTGGCTTCAGAATGCGTTGTCCCTACTATTCTACACTGCACTTCATGCCTGGCCAAAAATGAGGTGCAAAATGTATATTTAATGTTTATTAAGGAGCCTCAGATCTTTAGAATCTTTAAACTCTGGTCCTGCTAAATATTCCAAACTCTTTTTATTTATTAATAAATGTTTCTTTCTGTCTCTTCCAAAACCTGAATGAAGCTCTTAGGTCACACAGCCCATGAGATGAATCACAGAGGAGAAATTGAATAAAATCTGATTTCTAATCCCTTTGAAGGATTCCTTATGGGCTTTAGGGGTCCAGTGTGTAAAGAAGGGAGTGGGAGTTGTGATGTCTGACCTTCCCTATCCAAACTCAGCATTTATTTATGGTTCTTTTATGATCCCGAGCACATCAGCTTCACCTCTCTGTATCTCATTTTATCTATATGTAAAATTAGAAGAGTAAAAATATGATCCTATTTTACAGAGTTTAAGAGGTCTTAATAAATTTCTGATATTAAAGAGCTGTGAAGGCTTTGCTTTATAAAATACAGGCTCTGCTTTCAAAAGAGTTCAGCTCTTATTTAGACACCTCTGCAAGAACCTGGGGCGTTGAGGATGCCTCACGTCCTGAATCTTTGCAAGTCTCTGGTTATGAGAATCTCCGTGTTCTCTGTTGTCACAGGGCTTCCGTTATGTGAAGGACACTAAGTGTCACACTTAGTGACACACTAAGGACAGTGAGTGTTTTGACACGGATTCTAAGAAGCTGGGATGTTTCCTCCATGGAGTTCTTTACTGAACAAGATTTAACAACATTTGACAAAAAAACTTGCTAAGAAAGAGGGACTAAGTAACATTTGTCTCAACAGTTAAGATGGTCTCCTTTGCTTTTGATTTACTTATTTCCTTGTAGGTAGATTATTCTTTCTGCTAATACGTGTTTCTGAAGGATGAGACAAAATATTTCCGTAAAGTGAAGAGAGAAAAAAATGGAGTGATGCAGGATTGAAATTATGCTCCTGGTATATGCAAAATATGTTGCTCTTGCCCTTTTCTGATGTTCTTCTTACTCCTACCACTCCTGCGGTGTGGAATTGTCCAACTAGGACATATTTTGAAGTGTGCTTTTATCCCATTAACCTCCTGTGGCTCCTTGGCTATAGCCAAAACTCTGAGGTCAGGGAAATCGGAATGATTTGAATGAAGTCTTCTCCCACAAAAGCTGGTACCAAGGCTTCTGCATCTTGCCATACTTGTGGGATCCTTGTCCGCTAGTGTGGACTGTAGAATTATACAGCCCCAACTGTGCACAGCCAGTCCCCAGGTCGCTTGAGCATAGAAATCAACATTTGTTCTTTTATTGCTGTCCTTTCCATCCAGGTCGTCTTCTCCTTCGTCATACTTTGGTGTTGCTATGAACATGGATTCATAAAAATGCTGCTATCTGGAGACACAGGAATACCACTCCACATAGACTTTTCTGTCATCTGTGACAAATACACATTTGTCCTTGTAGAACTGTGTGATGCATGAACATAAAGTAGACTCAAGATAGAGCCATACGTCTCATGCCATTTAAGCGTGAGATTCATCTCCTCTTGCTTTACCCATGTACAAATCTGGTGGTTTACCTAACCCAGCTTTCTCCGTAAGCAAGGGAGAGGCAGATTCTCTAAGAAGGTTTATGAGAGGATGAACACACTTTAGAGCTGTCTATCCATCTCTATGTTAATAATAAAAAGAGCCTGGACAACTTTAACAATTCATAAGTCACATAAATTCAGATTACTGAAATGAAACATGTTGCATGCTAACTATAGCAATTGTCTTGTTGGAGACAGGCAAAATTACAGCGTCTGTTGCACCAAATCCATGTGCCACAACTTTATCTGAGTGGCTGATTTTGAAGTTCATTTAAAGCTTATGCTTTATGCTTCTTTAAAAAGAATTTCTTGCCCATAGTTAATTTCTTATCAGGTTTACAGTCTGTGGGAGAAGCAGTCACATATCGTCGCCAGATCCATTAAGTGCGGTGATGGCTGGAGCCTGTTTGGCTGCCTGAGATCACCTATCTGTGACCTAAGATTTCTGCTATTGACTATGTGAATTCAGGGAGTTTTTCCTTCCTTTACCCCTTATTTTTGAGGAAGAAAATCCCTGTGCAGGTGCCGTGGCTTTCTGCTTTCCTATACAAAACAGAAATCTTCTTTCTATATCCTGGGAGTGAAAAAAAGACATTGCTCCAAACCGTATTTCACTGGTTTTTTCTTTTTATCGCAAGTTTCCTGACTCTCATGCAGTGCCATTGAAATTTTAGGAGCATTGAAGTTGTTGTGAGCGAACTGCATGGGTCCGTCTTGAAAACATTGTCTGTTCACCAAGCAGCCTGAGGGAGGAAGCTGCTCCTGCTAATTTTTTTTTTTTTTTATTCCGAAGGTAGAATAAAAAAACATGAGTGAAAAGAGAACAAAGCTTCTGAAGGTGCCTCCACATTTTCATTTGGAAACAAAACATTTAAAAAGTTTTGCTTTAGTTCCCTTAGATCTTAGTTATAATTTTTTTCCCCCCACTTTTTAAATGCAGAAAATGAGGCTGAGTTCAAAGGCACAGTGGGAAAGAGATGTCAGCTTGAACCATGGGGGTTGTAGCTTCTAGTAAACAGTTCTCTTTTTGCCACCAGTAGAAGGCTTCCATGGCTGAATTGAACCTAGGGGCTGCTTCCTAGCAATCAAGACCTTTTGATCGCTGTAAGTTGATTCCCCAATTACTTCCTCTTGGAATTAAAGAGGGGAAAAATAAAATAGCTTTGTTGATTAAGCAGGAAAACCCTTTTGACCCAGTGCTGGGATGCTTCTTTGGAACACCTGCAGGATATCTTCAATAGATTTATGAGTTACAAGACTGACTTTCAGCTGCTAAGGAGTGCAGTTTCATTTATCAAGGTGGATGATTTCCTTACCTCAGGGAATCTCATTTTCTTACAGGTGGATTTTTCTCTTTACAGGTAATGTTTTCTTGCTTAAAGACAAATCGTTGAAGACCGTGTTACATATCCCAGTGGAGAGAGGCATCATCAGGGTGGGCTGAAAATAATACTGAGATTTGCAGTGTCTCCATCAGACTCTGTAGAGGTCCCAGGTAACACGTGGTTGACAGCACGTTTGATTTTAATTCCTTGTGAATGGAAGCTAAGCTTCTAGTTCCTCTGCTCATGCAGGCTGTTGGGTACTGGATGCTCCAGTGGAAGCTAAAAGATACAGGCCCAAAAAGTGAGGTGCACCACTAGTTTGCTCTTTAGCCAGGTTCAGCTGCCTGAAAAAAACAGGTTGCTGGGGCGGGAATGCTAGATTAAATGCTCTGACCGTTGGCAATACTGAAGCTGTACCAGTTTGTATCGAATCAGAGATCTCTCCTATTTTAGTGAAATAGAAGACACCAAAGCAATTCATTAGCCACCAAAAGCTGAGGTATTTAGTGGAGAATCAAAAGCTCTGTTCTGCCTCCACCCCTGTTTTGAGAAGAATTTGGATCCAAGGTGATGTGTATGGGAGGCAGTTTCCACACATTCCAAAATCAGAGAATGCAGTTGTTCTTAGATAGTGTGGCATAAGGGCAGGAAGAAAATTGTATTCAGTGCAGACTGCTTTCCTGAAGGAGAACAAGGGTTCACTTAGCCCTGTGATCTTGCTGAGGCTTCATAGCTGAGAGGCAGCTGTTGCCCAGCGGGTAAAAGTGCTTACAGCGTGTAACACACATATACACATACCTCTGTAAAAGACAGTAGCCTCTCGTGGCTAGCAATGTGGTCAGCTGAGGGTAGGATCTGTACGTGACCCATGTCTCTTCCTTCACTCAGCTGTGAACTTCACCCTCGCAACTCCTCCATGAGAGGGGGCAGTGCTATGGACATCATTTAGCAGAGCGGGAGTAGAGACACGGAGAGACTCCTTGGCTTGTGCAGAATCGTAACTGTGGCTTGTGGGGGGTTGGAGGAGGCAGCAGCTGACAAGGAATTGATCACCAGCCTTCTGATAGCACCATGACGATGAGAGTAGCCTGCTTTCTCTGCAGATAGATGTAATTCCGCCTTTTCCACCCAGCCTTTTGTCTGCCTTCTCTCCTGAGCTAGCAGGCTCTTTCGAATAGGTTTCATCTGATATTTTATATAGCACTTAGCAAAATATGGTCCCAATCTCACTGAGTCTCTAGGCATTACCCTAATCAGTGCATTAGGGGTCATTCTTTCAGGCAGAGGTTTGAAAACAACTTTGAGGAGTCTTTTGTAACGCAAGTTTTTGTTTGCCACTCTCCGGAGAGGAGGTGGAGAGGGGAAATCGGCATTCTCTCTCTCGCACACAGAGTTGCACATCTATGTTGAATCTTGAAGAAGGTGTAAGTCTTCAGCTCCTCCAAAAGAAGTGGAGCATTCTGGGTATTTTGGAGGAGAAAAAAAAAAGTTTTGAAAGTGCCAAGATATTTAGCTTTGAAAATTAGCTACTGAGCAGGCCAGCATTAAAATTAATTTAATGGAGTGTAAATTAACATACTTGACACTTTTTTGATCATTATTCATAGACAGTGCTGACCGATGGAAATAAAAGCTTTTCCCCCCATGAGGTTAGGGAAAAAAATTCACAAATTTACTATTCCCATCCCCTGGGGCACTTTCCTCTTCAGGAGTCAATGTGGAGCATCAAATTTAAGTCTTTAAATATTAAACATTGGCATATTACAGTTTTGCATATAATAAACCGACTTTTAAAAAAATGTTTCATTCACTGACACAGTACTATACACAAAGAATTTTCCTTTCAAATAAGCTGTGGAAGTTAATTAAGATCACTCAGAGTTTATAGCAAGGATTCTCTAAAAAGTCCAGAGGAGTATTTATAACCTAGTCCAAATACGCAACATGGTGAAACTTTTGATATGTTGATAAGCGATAAGAATGTCATTTGAGGTTTATTTTTTTAATAATAATTTAATTGTCATTGTAAAATGCCTCATAGTTGGGACAGATTAAATTACCACAAAACCCATTACTGAAATTCATAACCCCCCATAAATGTAAAGTGTTTGCTGCTGTGCCATAAATAACTGCACTCGTTCCAGGAAAATGAGGTGCAGGAAATAAATTAACAAAATCCAAACACATAGGACATTAGGTTGCAACAATTTGCTGTAGAGGCTGCTGACGGGAATTCAGCTGAGCCCAGAGGAGAGGCAAATTCAATGTTTAATTATGGCCTCAGTAAATCATGGCCCTTCTGTGTGTTTTGCCATATTGACGTGGTTCAAAGATTATTTCACAGTCCAGCTCAATAGCACTGGGAAAGTATGTACATTTCAGATGTCATTATACTTGAAAAGGTCTGAAGAGCACAATATTTCTCCAAAGATGTGTAGGATCCACTCATGGTTAAATGGAAGGAGGTAAATCAATTTTTGCTAGGCTTGTGCAAAAGGCTGTGGGTCTGATTTTCCACTGTTTGCACCCTTGGTGGTCAGTTTACCTTGCATTGGTGGGAGGGAAAATACAGTAATATTTCAGAACTTCCCATCAGTTTAAATGGCCACAGAGGTTCACACCTCTGGTAGGTTCGATCTTTTAGCTGGAGTGTGGCATCACCCTGGAGAACGAATCAGGTTGCAATGATGCGTGTTGGAAAGAAGATGGGAAGGCTGGGGAGGGACGTAGTGGGTGGGAAAAGGAGATTTTAAACAACTTAATTGTCACACAGAAATGGCATCTGTAGTAAACATATTGAACTGATAAACAATGCAGCTGCTACAGATTTCACACAGAGAAGTAAAAGCCGTGGCCATATGCAATTCATTACCTGCACTAATTAGGGAATGAAAAAAAAAGGAAAGAAATTGTAGGAAAAGGGGACAAATTGGCTCACCAGAGAGAATCTGTCTCTGCAAACTGCACATATGTCCTGTCTCGGGACCGCACAAGAGATCCTCTGCTCTTGCTTCTGGACAAGGCAAGACAGTGCCAGCACCTTTCGTCCTCCTGGATGACGCATGGAGCACTGCTGCTAACTTGTTAACATTTTTGGGGGGAGGGAAAAAAAAGAAAAGAAAAGGGAAAAAAAAAGGAAAAAGGCAAAGAAAGCAAGCCAAGAAATCAATGGGAAATGAGCTTCCAAATGCCTGTTCTAGGTGTATATGCTCACCCCATTTTTTCAGCCAAGTCCCTCTCTGTTGACCTGAAGTAAAATCCCACCAGTTCAAACCAAAATTAGACCTCTCTGTATGACCCCTTGATTACAGAGCATCCCCCAAACACAGCTGGTCCACGGTTCTGAAGCTGGGATGGACTCCAGCGCTGATTACAGGCACTGAAGGCACTTTGGAGTATGGCAGGCTGCAGGGATGGAACATATCTGCTTCACAGCCAATTACCGCCCAAACCCACCAAGACAGTCTCCCTTCCACGTTTACCAAAAGCAGCAGGAACTCACCTTGAAGAGACTTCAGATCCACTCCTGCAGACATGAAATAAAACTAAAGACTCCTTATAAGTCAGTGGGAAACTCAGGGATAGCTGCTGAAGAATAAAAAGTTAGGAAAACTCTGAGCTTTTAAATAGGGTTTCGTGTTAGTACTGTAAATTAATGTAAATGTCACTTTAAAAGAGAATATGGAATAAAAACCTAATAAAGCTGCACAGCACTGCAGGGGTGGTGAGTAAATTGAGGGAATATTTGATTAGATTTCAAATGCTGCTCTTTAATTTGTATGCTCTCGCTTATTCCCCCCCGCCCCTCCCCACACTTTCCTCATCTATTATATCTGCTGGTGCACAGCAGATTTTACAGTCCTGCCTAAAAGGTCTCTGTCTTTGCTGCGTGAAAACCCACAATAGCTGGGACCCATGTGGTGACAGCTTCCTCCAGACCATGCCCCAGCAGCAGAGACATGACACTGCAAATTCCCTCCCAGCAATGCCGTGCCCGAGTCACTGTCTGACACCAGCAATAGTATCTTCTTCAACCCCCGTGCTCTTCGTGGCTGAAAATCAAGGTGTCGTTGCAGCCCAAACTCGCCGCGGCCAGGCTCTCGTGGTGGGAAGGCAGGTTAGCAGAGGACACTACTTTTGGCAATTGCATCATCTACCTCCTTAGAGCAAAGCCATGCTGAGATTAAGTATTGCTGATGGCTTCCAGGGTAAACTGTTGGTAGAGATTTGGAATCCTAAGAGCAGGATGCTTTTTGCATTAAATTTTTGGATTAAAGAGATTTAGGGAAATGGAACCCCAAGCCTCTGCGTGTTGTCGATCTGTAACTCCTGCAGTGCTAATGGCACCAGTGCTGGGGTGCAGGAAGCAGGACAGTCTGCAGCTCATACCCACAGTGATCTAATTGCACAGGTTCAGAAGATCCCTGGGTCTCTTTTCCTCACCACCAAAACTTTCCAGTGATTTGGCACCCTCTGGGATAACAGTGCCAAGGTATGAAGGCAAAGACTCCTGCCAGAGGCATATTTTCTTGCTTATAAAAGCTCTTGTTCTGGCAGAAAGCTCTCTTCTGGTTTAGCAAGAGCAACTTGGTGGTAGAGATACTGATCTGAAATCTCTAGGGCCTTTAGTTACTTTCCTTTTGCTTCACTGAACTGCTGTTGTGGACTTGCTGTGGTTGCAGCCTGGTCTCCTCTGCACCGTTCAGGCTCTTCTCTTCATTCCCTGAGCTTTGGCCAGACTTGCAGAAGAAATGTGCTTAAAGGCTCCTCTTCTGTCTGAGCCAGAGTGTTATCCTGGCATTGCTGAGCCTTTGCTACTCTCCTCTCAGGTGGTATCAGTCATGTCCTTCCAGTCTGAAGCTAGAAACTATCTATCTATCTCCTTCATCCTTTTACATATTATTTCTGGAGTTGAGCAAAGATTGACCTCTCCGTGTCCTTTCTATTCCCCTGCTGCTTAACAGACTGGCAGGTAGTGATGGACTCTTTGCTTTTCTCTCAGAGATCTGAGGGCTGGTCGTGGTGTGTCTATCAGCCTGAGCTGTCTATGTGTGCGTTCATACTTCCTCAGATAATAATACTAAAAGCAACAAGCACGTGTTTCTCATGTCTCATTTTCAAATCCATCCCTTCCAGGAAGCCAGGAAACAGTGGAGATGAGACTACTCGAGGAGAGGATTCTTAGCAGTATTTCATTACTCTTACTAAGTTCTTCTACCACTAGAAAGTGGTGAAGCAGCATGTAAGAGTGCCTTCAAAATCAGGCTGACTGTACTGACTAGCTAAAATTGCATCCTGATGGGTGGAAAAGCAAGCAAAGGTGGAGGAAACTCCCACTAGGAAAATACCCGGTCTTAATGAGCCAGCAAGGACTTGGCTCCCCTTCTGCCAGGCAGAATCTCTGAACCTCAGGGCCTACATGGGATTTTAGTTTTAGTGATTGTTTCTGTTCCTGTCTTAAATGCCTCGGGACAGATAAGAATGACAAGCAACATAAATTAATGATGCTTGGGCTGTGTTCTGCTTCAGTGGGAGAAGAGATGGCAACAGGGAATGGGACAATTGCTGCAATGCAAAGTTTGGCCATATGACACATCAGTTTTGCCTTATCAGACTGTATAAGAGCTGTGATAAGACAGTGATCCAGCTCAGCAAAGACGGGACTGACACTTTCCTTATACCTTTACCCACACAAAGGAAATGAGTTATTGGACACTGCTGGATGATCTGACTGTGCCCAGGGACCTTACCAAAACTGCTAAAATGGCCAGTTCACTGCTAACACACTTTCCGTAGGTATTGCACCTTCTTCCCCCCAAATGGTATGCAGCACTGGGGGCGCTGGCCATTTGGACGTGGCTCACTGTTGTTTTACAGCTTCTGTCCCAAAATTAAATATATAGTAAGAGAGAAAAGGTCAGGACTTTCAGCAGAAACAGACTAAAGAGTCTGTTTTGGTGAGTTTTTCTGGACATCATCGAACCATCAAAAGAAACCTCCAAAAAATCAACTGGAAAGACAAAACTTGGCTTTCCTTTGATGTTATCCTCTATACGGCCATTTCAAGGACTCCCAAGAATCCCGAAGGAAGATCATTGAGGAATGGCAGTATCCAGTTCCTCTTCCCTGCCAGCTCAAAGGATGGAACTGCCTTTGCAGGACAGCCGGACCTTTGCAGGAGTGTGTAGAGAATACATTGTTGGGCACAAGTGCGAATGCCTCAGCTCAACAGCTTGACACTGTGTGAGCAGAGAAGGACTTCAGGCTCAGGGAGGCCTTTTTAAAATATACGTGCAATCAGCTTGAGCCCCGGGGAGTTCTTGACGACTCTCTGCTGCAATTGTGTGGCACCAGTGTGTGCTCTGTGCTGACTGGGTCCTCTTTATGTCTCTTAATTCACTTACATTTTCTACCCCTGGCCAGGAAGAATCATGCTTTCTACGCAGCCTCTGACCTCCCTCCTTTCATCTCTCTCAACCTCTCTGGGGCACTTGTCTCCCGCATTGAAAATGATCTCTGCCTTCGTCCTCCACTGGCTCTTATTTCCAAGGACTGCACAGTGCTTTTGCTTATCTCTTTCTCACTCCTTTCATTTTTCTCTGAAAACTCGTCAATCAATCCAAATTGTCGCAACAACCGGTGGGAAGCCTCTAACCTTGTTGTCATTGATTTGAATAATGCAAATATTAATGAGTGGAAAACTCATTAAGAGGAAGCAGGAGACTTCTCACTGACAATCCACCTCTGCTGTAATGCCAGGTGGATCCTGCTACAAATGGGAGAAAAATGATCAAGCTTTTAATTCTAGCTTCACTGGCATGCTTATATTTGCTCCACAGCCTGGGTACTCTGTCATCCCTGTGGCAGCGTTTTTAAGAGTGATACTCAGCTTGCATGTTCGAGACAATACGTTTTGAAACTTACTAATCAGGAATTGTCCAGTCTCTTTATGTTGAAGCATCAGTAAAACAATTACTTCAAGGCTAAATGAGGTCCACTGAAGAATCACTTGATTAAAGCGAGAATTTATAATAAATAAATACTTCAAATATTTCATTATTGATGCTTCAGGGGAGAAACAACTCTGATTAACTCAAAGAAGGGGAAAATTATTTAAATTTTAGTAAGTATGATGGACAGGCTATTGTGTTGGTGTAAATCAGCATAACTTCAATGAACTCACTATGTCTATGTCAGTTTGAGTGAGCTGGGTGTTGGATATAGTGAATTACTTCTACTGGATTCCACAGGAATATTGTCTAAAAGGAACAGCAAAGAAAATGTTTGCATGCCATTCACTGCGCTAACATTTTCTTGCTGTGCTCCTTTCTGGAGAATCACTCCACATGCCTCTTATTCAGGTACCCTTCTTTAATCTAGGGCTCGTAAGATTTATATGTGTCACAAGGTGCTTGTGAATCTTAATGAGGAGTACTCAGGAAATGTCATTTCTTGAAAGCTGATGCCCACATGCAATGGATCGTGCAGTACAGCAGAAATATTTTCAATTTCTTATTAACACTGTATGGAAGAGATAAGGAGTTGTCATTAAACACAAACCTTTATTTAAATGCAGAATTGAGGTGGATGCTGTAAACACACAAAAGCCAGAACATTTCACAAGATGAAGGGTCAGCATTTCCAGGTTTGGAAGTTCTAGGTCTCTCGATCCCAGTTGAGAGACCAAATAATCATGACTCAAATATCATAATACCCGTGCTGAGCACCCACAGACCCCTTTTCCATTCTGCATTTCTAGACCTTGTGCTGTTTCTCACACATAGTTTTGTGTAACACAGCGTCAGACAGAGGTAGGGTGGAAGTTACAGGGTTTAATCATTTGCCTGTGACCTGCCAAAAGACTGTCAAAGAGCCACCTCCTAGCTCGGCACCTCTTGATTGCCTTCCGAATTTTCATCTGCATTCCTCTGCAGCAGTCACCCTGCTGGGGACAAGGGCTGGGTCTTACAAGGTTTTGTTTTGTGTCTGGCACAGTAGGGTCTCAACCTTGATTGGAACCTCATGTCATAGGTCTTAGCAAAACAGCAGAAATACAGACAGGAAAAACTGGGGAAATGTGATTACAGGATTCAACAGCACAGGAAATTGTAATGCGAGTCAGCATGACAGCTGTAGGTTGGAAGAGAAACGCTCTTCAGTGTATACTTCTGCAGTTAGTAAACTGGGAGTCTAGTTTTTTCACCTTTCCTTGCAGTGGAAGTGCATCACTGTCCAAAAATTGTGCTAAATCAAAGCATTGGGCCTTTAGACAGTGATAGCACTGCATAAAGAAAAGACAAGTGTATCAGAAAGGAGTTTATGTATGCAAATCGGTTAGCATTCTCAGTCACCAACAAAAACCCCCACAAAACATCAGAAGGATTTTTCAATGTCTGAGTGAATTCAACTTTTTATTCCATGCACGGCTAACCTTAAAGTGCCCCAGTCCCCATATACTTAATAAAAAGGGTGTTGCTTCTCCTAAAAAGAATAGTAAATCTCATCATTTGCAGGGAAGAATCTTAAAAAAACTTACTCCTAATAATATTTTCAGATAAAAAGTCTTAAATTTTTATAATTAGGGAATAGAATTAGAATGCCTCTTCCACCATAATTAAAGGCTTGGTTCTCTGTGGCAGAAAAGCCTCAGCACTGAGGTTCACTGTCATGTACCTAAACCACATAAACAGGCCTTGGTGTCAGGGCAGTAATCGCATGTGTTGCTCACCAGATGAACTAACGCTCTTCTTGTGTTTTTCACAGCAACAGAAGTGTATTACATTCATGTTTTTAATGCTGGTTAAAAGCAGTTGCATTTTTTACTAGTTACGTGGTGGGGAGAAGCGATGTAACTGAGCTGGAACTGAAAATGAGTAATTTAAAGTTTTTTTCATGATTTTTCTCTCCAAGATGTATATAAGACAAATAGAGTGGGTTGAGGCTTTCAAATGGAGTGGGTTGAGAATTTTCAGATAAAGAATTTTCAGTTCACAAAAAAGAAGATAGTATAAATTAGTAGCTGAACTTCTGCTGAAACACAGTCCCTGGAAAAAGGGGGAATCCTAAAAGTTCACCAGGAATTTGCACTGATTCATTTCAGCTTAACAGTCAAATAAAACCAATTAAATTTTCTGTATACTTCCTAAAAACAAAGAAGAAAACCTGAAAAAAACCCTAGTATTTCTTTTAAAATTAGACTAAAGACATTAGAAAAATACTTTAAAGTCTTAAACGATAAAAGACCTTCCGTTTTGCTTAGAAAAATTAGTAAAAGAGTCTTTTTTCAGTCAGCAAGCATTGTAGCAGCATCACATAGTTGATAACTGACACAGGACTGAATTGAGTGGAAAATGGAGTATGTTTCTTTTAAAAAAACCCTATTAATTAATTACTAGAACATCTACCATGGGATGTGGAGAATTTGCTATTTCTCCCCGGCTTTCTCGCCAGCCTGGATGCCTGTCAAAGAGAGAGTCCTGACGTACTGAGTGTTGTGTTGCAGTACCACTGGAGTACTGGTGACTGAATCCCTTTCTATCCACAGAAGCTACGAATCTTTGATGTTCTTCGTCTCAGGCAAATAAGGGCAAGGTCTGTGGTTTGGAACAGAACATCTAATGTCAGATTCAGTGGCTTGAGATGCTCTGAAGTATCTCATGAGGATAATGATTTTATATAGAAGTAAATTGGTCTGACAGCTGAAGTAGGGTTGTCTCCGTAATGGCTCACAACCAATTATATGTATTTTTCTCTCTATAAGCAGTGTTTACGTGCCATCAGTAAAGTGTCTCACTAATGAAATAAAGCAGGAAGGAACAAAAGCTAGTCCAATCTCCAATGTGTGTAATGCGTGTGTGTGTCCCCCATGAAGTGCTCCTTCCATTCTGCTTCATAAACCAGCGCCCAAACAGTCTCAGATGCAACACATCGAAATCCACCCGCCGTGTGTTTTCAGTGCTAGTGACTCCTCCTGGGCCTTCCTCATTGTGACGAAAGCATTGGAGTCGTGTCCCATGGCAGGAGATTAGGACTCGGTGTAGGACTGAACTGCTCATGATTCGATCATGCTGATGCTGGCTCTGTTCCAAAGATTGCCTGCCAGCGCACTCAGGGGTTCGAGGTCTCCTCTCTGCCCCTTGGACTCGGCTGAGCCTTCCCAAGCTCTGTGGCTGTTGCCCCGGGCTATGTTTCTATTTTATTTGTAATCCTTTGAAAGCAATAGCCAGTTCTGGCAGACGAATTACATTCTGTCGAGAAGCAGCAGGGGATGGCTGGGACTGTCTCTCTCTCCCTTTCTGCCTGAATTCTAATTTAAAGAGAGGAAACAAGATTTCATTGAATTTTAACAAATTAACCATTAATCACTTATGAAAACCTCCTGATGAGGACATGGATCGCCTGGGTTATGAATGGGAACAGCTTCATTTTGCTGTGACTGTTCGACCAAGTTAATCCCCAGCTCTCTTTCTTTACCTCCATCATGCTCCTCACCTTGTTCGCTGTCTCCCTCACCGCTGTGAGCTCTTGTCTTCTTTCCCCCACCTCCACCCTACACGTATACCTTGCTCTCTCTTGTCCTCTTCCCTGGATGCACAGCCCCTG
>NW_010404110.1:0-52561 GCF_000710305.1 Buceros rhinoceros silvestris | reverse complement strand
CTGAACCCATCTCTGAATCATTTTTTATGTCATGCTGAATATGGAAATTAAGGAAAAAACAATGTCTTCCGCTGGCTGTGTGGTGTGAATATTTATGAGGGAGCCAGCGAGGAAGCTAAATAGGAGCTATGAGCCAGCCAGCCAGCGAGGATGGCAGCTGACAAGGGCTCATTCAGCAGCACATCCCTGGCTGCCAGCAGCATCCCCGCAGAGTGGGGGCTGTGTGAGTGACAGAGCGGCAGCATCCTTGCCTGGGCAACACAAAAAAATAAGTTGCAGCTGTTTCTCTGCTTCCTTTCTAGTCCTCCTCTCTCCAGCTGATCAATTTCAGCTACAAAAATAAAAATAATAAAAAATCCTTGGATGTTGTTCAGCTGCAGCAGGCGATTAGGCCTTAAAAATCAATGTTTATGTTCAACAGGGCTATAAAAACCAATGCTTCCCTCCACTTATCAAATCAGAACTGGAATCAGAAAAGCCCCTTGGCTCATCATAGAAAGGGTCACGGATGGTGGCACATGGTGATGAAAAAGTCAGGGCTCTCTCCTGTGCTCTCCTCCTCCTGCTGCCACATTCCCATATTCAATAGCAGAGTCATGCCCACAGGGAGGTACCACTCTGCCAAACATAGACGGGTACCAGAGACCCAGGGTGGCAGGGAGGGAGATGGCATGAGTCTGTCTGTTGGAGTCTGACCTGGATGGAGCTTTGCAAAAGGCCATTTTTATTTTTTCCTTTAAGGATGAGGCAGACCTAGGACGGGGTCTGGAGCTGGTTTGAGCATGGGCCAACTGGAGTAATACAAAAGACTTGAAGTGAGTCATCAATCCTTTGGCTTCCCCTGAGGTCTGCAGAACCTCTGCAAGGTGATTATTTCACTTGGATTGTGGGGAGGGATTGGTGCCTGGCACAGGCTGCCTGTAGAGCAAGGAAAGATACTCTACCTCTTCAAGCCACAGCGTTTAATCTAATAAATCCTGATCCTACCACGGAGGTGCTGATGGTTTCTAACTTACCTCGTTGCTGGAACTGATATAAAATAGACCAGCTCTTTGACTGGAGAGTGTGCAAAACCCAGTGACTGAGCTGTGCTGCTTTCCTGAAGAACATCTAATTTCTCTTCCTTGGCTGAATGGCAGCACTTTAAAGTATATTGAGAATGGCAGGTCGTCCCAGAAAGCATGTTTTAAATGATCCAGCAATTAACTGCCAAAATAATGGGTGCTCATGAGAATCAGTGCCCCAGATGATACCAAACAGATCCAAACATAGGCCAGGCCATTAGATTTTTACCATGGTGTTCCACTCATCCACCACCCCACTGGGGCTGCACGGAAATGTCTTCTTCTGTAGTTACTTTTCCTAGCTCAGTCCCAGGATTTTCCCCGTCCAGCATCTGTCACCAGTTCCTCTTCAGAGCGCTCTGCACTGATCCTTCTGGTGGCCGCTTGCAAACTGAAGCGTGTGACTTCTCACGATGATGTAGCACTGTGAAGTTCCCTCCTTAATTATAATCTTTTTGCAATAATATATAGACTTGCCTGACTCAGCTGGAAAATCTTTTCACTTCTAGGCACATACTGTGGGTTGTACAGATGGCTGGGCTAGAAATTGTTTGGTCCATCAGGGCAATCCTGTTAATTCTTCTCCTTGCATACACAACATTTCTGGTCGTAGAGGTGGTGTATTCTGCTGGTTTCCATCCTTTTCTCACCAAGCCTTCAGAAGAGGAACTCAGAGCCTATGGCAAGCCACAGGCCAACAGATGGACTTGACGGCAGGAAAAAATAAAGAGGCAAGAGGGTGAATATAATGAGGTGGATTAAAATAGTGATGTATAAACCCTGTGGGATAGTGTGCTGAAATATGCAACCAGTGCCATAAGAAAAAGAGGTTCTCCTGTCTGTCATTGTAGCAAATAAGATGTCTGGAACATGCTATAAACTTATGGAACCAAACCACTACAATATAGGGAGCTTTTAAATTAAAATTGATTAGGCTATCTATCTCTACTGATAAATGGCACTGAAATCCTTATAGACAACGCAGGCAAAATCATCCTAAGGACATTCCTAGATTTTGTACCTTTGCTCATCCCCCAGTTCATACTGACATTTGTATGAATCGTGTGCACAAAAACAAACTTCAAAAGAGAATTCTCAGTTTTATTATTTCCGGGGGGGCTCAGGTATGGCTGCAACCAAGATGCTCTAAGGAAACCTGAATATCTCTGTGTCCCCAGATGTGTCGCTACTTGGTTGTTAGCTGTGATTAGTTATTTTCTCAGTTGTTAAGTCACTTTACAGATCTTTCCTCATACATAGCTTGTATTAAATCTCCACTTATTTACTCATTGCAATCTATCAGTCATTTTGAAGTGAGAAGTTCAAAAAACTTGAGGAGAGCAGAAGGCTTATTCCAGATTTGGCTTCAGTTAAATGAGTAAAGCTACACCAGAAGTATTTTACAAGCCATGTGGGATGTCTGAGTTAGCGGACGTTGTACGCATGTTGTCCCCAGTTTTGGACAGGAAGCACGTGCTTTCATTAAAAAGATTTGTGGGGGAAGTACAGCTAATTGAGATGACCATTAACTATTTCATGTACAAAGTCCTTTGAAGCTCAATATTTTACTCCATGATGAATAAATACAAAGACCAGCCACTACCATTCTTTTAATTCTACAATAGAAATCTCTAAGCAATGAATAGATGCTTTCTTATTATCATTTGTAAGACTGCAGATAAATAGCCAAGTAGCTTCCAGGTAGATTACCACTCACTAAAATATATTAATGGCTTGGCTCCCTAGCCACAGAAATGGTGTAACATCATGACAGCAACTTACTGCTTCTGGATGTCTCTGTAAGAAGACCCCCAAACACCCAAGCTCAGAAGAGGCCATTATTTAAATAGGTGTCTCGTTTCATGTAATTTCAGGTTCAACGGTGCGGCAATTCTGCAGTATTAGATCTACTGAATGATTATTAAAATCGCACCTATTCAAGATTAACTATGAATTAATTATGAGAGGAATTCAGAAATTCAGATGCCTTCTGAGAGAGGCTCTGGGGTAAGTGTCAAAATCTGGCGCAGGCTTAACCTGCTGTGAGGTTTTCAAGTGTATGTCCCTTTTCATCTCAGCAGCTACACAGGGCAGGTGATTACTTGCACCCTCGATGTACATAAGGCACACAACTAGTAAGTCAGATGAGTCATGCCCTGGGTATGTTATTTCTCTCCCTCGATGGTGAAGGGAGTCTGGATGAATAACTCAGACACAGAGAACGACACCTACATCCAGTCAGAATGAGTCCCCACTGGGGAAATCTCAAGCACTCAATCACTGAAGGAGATAACAAGCTCATTGTAGGCTTGAGCCCTTGATGACCCACCAAACCTGAATTTGCAGAGTAAATTAGAAGGAATTTTGTTAGAGTTCAGATGTTGAGTTATACTCCACAGATAGAGCAAATCAGGGCCCAGCATTCCTGTGCGGTAGTGAGGCTTCAGCAGCCTGGTACTGTATTGCAACCTAACTCATCCACGCTACCTCTGTTCCTCCCGTCCTTTATCTCTCAAGTCTGCTGGGACTCCTTTTCCTCTGTCAGTTTTACACAGGAGTCACTCAGGTACTCAGTTTTATGTAGACATAAGGTAGTAGACAGACAGGCAAATGGTGGAATAGGTCTAGATGCTTCTGGGCACAGCCAAGAAAGAGAACAAATCATTCATGTTTCGCAGTCTACTAAAGGTTGTAAGAAGGCAGCCACTATATGTCAGACAGCCTGACTCAGAGAAGGGTCCTTTGCCAGTCTCTGGCAACGTGAGGGACATCAGTCATTTCTAATAAAGGAAATGCTCCTTGGTACAGCTCCACTTTGCTCTGTAGGCTGGAAAGAGAAGCTGCAGATATTTGTGGTACACTGGTCACAGTTTCCTTGGCTGTCTGCAATAATTCAGCCATACAGCTCCTCGTGGACAGCGAGCACCTCTGCTCTGTCTCCATTCTATTCCAGTTTCTCAGTATGATAAAGGACGGAGGGAGCTCTGACAAGTAAAGGGGAGTTAGAAGCTGCTGGTGATTCCTACCAGTGGCAGCTAAGCAAGCCTGGAGAGATCTAAAGTGATGAAACCCTTTTCCTGTTGACTTCAACCCCCAAGTAATTCCAGAAGTTTTAAGATCTTGGGGAGAGAAGGAGGGTCACATTGTCCAAAAATCCCCCATGAGTAAAAGTGGAGACCATTCCTTTGCCAAGATAAGTTGGTGGCAGGACTGTTAAAATCTGGGCCTGGACCTCCTTGCTCTGTTACACGATTCGAGAAGGAAAATGTAGCTTTTTGAAACAACAGAGAATTTAGTACCTAAGCCCACTGTCAGAAAGACACAGTGTTACTGTGAACCAGTAGCAGGAGTGGGCAGTGCTCTGTGTGTTTGGTCCCTTCTCTGCTAGCAACAGAGAACCAAAACTCTCACTGGTTGTACAAGTTTTATTTACTACAAAGACATGGAATAAATGAGGGCACGGCATAGTCTCACAATTGTTAGGTTGCCAAAGCTTCTTTTTTGCCAAGATCTTGTTCTTTCACTCTTTGGCTACAGAATCAGTTACCGTGGTGTCCGGCTGGCAAAGGTATTATACAGAGCATTAAACCAAGTGATATGGTAGGTGCTCTTCAGTGATCTGGCTGAACGTCTCTGGGGGCGGCTGAGATGTGCAGGCTTTACTCAGGTAGGGCACAGCTTGCTGTTTGATTTCCCCTCTTGCTTTCAGTAGAGCCGTGACAGTGTCTTCTGCAGCCCTGAACCTGTTGTACTTCACTGCTTGCACAAAGATGCACAGGAGCCGTACCAGACCGTGCCCACTGGAAACAGCTACCGGCTGGCAGAATTTAGGCTTGAACTCGGTATCACCCCACCTGATATCCCCACCCACACCCCGGGGAGCCTCAGAAGAGCCCAGCTGTGAGCAGGCTGTATTTTTGTATTGGGTGTCACCCTCTTGTTGCTGCCCCGGTCCTCCGCAGCCTTTGGGAGTGGGCAGGGGTTTGTGGCAGGGTGCGCACGGCATACGGCTGCTCCAAGCCTGGGTGGTGCCTGTGTGAGAAGAACACGTGCGCATCCTCTCAGGTGGCTGCAGGGTGAAGGGCAGCATCCGACCATGAGCAAATGTGATAAGAAAGGATACTCAACATGGGCATTTTAAAGGGAAATAGGCTGTGCTGGGGGCTGGGACCAAGCAAAGGCCACCGCTCCGGAGACGTGTGAATTCGTGTTGTAATCACTATTACTTTTTCAGCTTTTTTTTTAACCTTCCCTCTTGTGAAATGGCCCTGAAAGCAGCCCAGCTGGAGAGGCATGTACTGTATTTTCTCATTAGAGTTTGGCTTTCCCCTCCAACTCCTCCTTACAGTTTCGAATTGTCTCCTAAGCAAAATGCGAAGCCACCAGTGTTCCAGGGGGTTCAGCATTTGGCAGAATGAATTTGTTCGTTGCTAATTAAAACAAAAGATTTCTGAGGCGCTTTCCACTTTGGTTTATTAGCTTTCCTGTGTGATAGCAAATCGGAGCCCTTGTTACTCTGTCAGCAGAACTATTATTATTATTATTATTTATTATTTACAGTACAACTTGTGACTCACTTCCTATGTTGGTGGATTTTTCACCATCTGTTAAAAAAATAATAGCAGTCATTTTCTGAAATATTATTCTAATCCAAATGTTAAAATAGAACCATATGAAGCCAATTAAATAGAGTGTGTGTTGTTAATCTGAGTTACTTCAGCTCTGCTAGGGAAAAAGTGAAAAAAATAAAAGGATTGACAAAAGCCTAAATGTAAAGCAAAGATGCAAACTTCAGAAATCTGTGGAGATGCTGCCAACAATTTATTGGAATTTTAAATTTCAAGAGAAAAAATTGTAAACATGTCATCTTCTAGGCTAAATTTAGGAGCAGATATGGATCCAAACCTGGGTGTAACTCCAGACCAGGCTTTATGTGGATCCTTAAAAGATCAGAAAATCTCAGTTTTAATCCCTTTAATATTTAGTGCTCTTAGCTGTTTTTGTTCTTACTCTGAGTGATCTGGTTTGGTTGCCTCCACCTGAGAGTTTTATATAAGCCTAGGACTAATTAACATGAAGTTCCCAGGTGGTGCTTCTAAAGACATTGCCCCTGCCTGCAGAAGTCAAGGAGAGATGAAGCAAATACATCACGAGGAAACCGTGGTGGTCAAGCACGAGTACACTCTCCCTACGGCATCGTGATCAATAGCAGCTTCACTTCAAACATGAGCGTGTGAGCAATTCTTCGGGCTTCAGATCTCTGAGCTTGGGTCCCAGCGTATTTGAAACAGGCAGATTTCCACCTGATTGCATACTGAAGACGTTTTGTTATGATACCTCTGAGCAAGGTGTACAGTGGGGTTCTTGTTTAAACAGAATTTGGGCTAAACATTGCAAATCCTGAGCCCGTCTTTGGAGGAGAAGGACGTGAGCTTGAGGGATGTCGGTTTATCTCCTGTAATGGGGGCGGTGATGTGATCACTCCACACGTGCTGTGTACAGTCACCCATCTCACAGATAAATCTGACCACTGAAAATCTGGATCACTTTGTGGAAGTGTCTGCCTTTATCGACAGCTGGAGAGGGCTCTGGTAACTACAGCCCAAAGCATGGCACCTCCCCAAAGGGCCCCTGGAAGCATCATGAATGCATGAAAATGGAGCTCTCTTTAAAGGCTTTTTCTTCCGTTTGTCATGTTGGAATGGAAAGACATCTTGAACACCATTATCCAGTGGCGCGTCCCTGGCTTCTTGGGCTGGGAGGAAGGTTGGGGCGCAGCATCCTCCTCCATTTTGGGCAACGGTGCTGGGTTTCCCCCCCAGCAGCGTCCTCCAGCCCGGCAGCAGCAACTGAGGGATGGTGCTGAGCTCCCCAGGCCCAGCAGCCCAACGGCGTTCCTGGCTGCAGTTATTTCTATTCCTCGACCAGCGTTGTTTACACAACCCGCATGAATGCAAATCAAGGTGAGGAAGTGCTGGAGTCGGCGAGGTGTGCAGCAGTAACAGGCTCCCGGGATTGGTTTTAGTAATGTGGTGTTAACACAGCTACACATGGCTACACATACTTTCATAGCCAAGCGAGGGCGAGGGAGAGGGAGTGCTCATCCCCTGGGACACTGGCCAAGCCCTTGTACCTCAAGAAGAGAGAAAAAATAAAAATGGACTTCATTATCACAGGCTGCCTGTCAGTCACCTGCCGCTGCGCCCAGCCTGCCTTGCGTTTCTGCGGCTGCACGGTTCCCGTCGCCATTGGCTGGGAAGGAGAGCAGGATGTGTGAAAGGAGGCAGAGCGGCTAACACGGTGCTGAGCATTAGTCTGCTGGCTCCTCTCTCGCCCAGCAGCACACCGGTGCTCACACGCAGCCTGCCCGGAGAGGCTTTTGCTGAGAAAGGGCCATGCGTCGGGAATGGTTGCAGACGGGAGGCAGTGGTCTTCACCCTCCTCTCAGTAAGGGTGGTCCAGTGGGTGACACCGGGTTACCCTGTGCATGGCTCACGTCTCCAGGGGGTGGCATCAGCCAGCTGCCCCTAAACGCTCACTCCGTTTCTAGTGCCAGAGCATTCCCACGCTTGTGAATTCACCAGCTCCAGTTGGCAAACTAGAAGCAACCATGTGAGACAAAATTTTCTAATATTTAGATACTGAATTTCCTCCCCTGGGGCCCCCAGATACTGTCTTTGGAGATCTTAAGGGCTGCTCCCTGCTTCTGTTTTTCTCCTCAGGAAAATGGGGTTAATGACGCTTCAAAGCAGGTTTACCAACGTGCTGCCAAGATCTCTTGAGCACCGGTGACCTTTTATTTAACCCATCAGCATCAAGCTGTCTTTCATTCTATCACTGTCTATTCTCAGGAGGCTTTCCTGGCAATTCAGTCTTTCTTTTCTCTGCACTTATATTTTCCACAGTGCAATAAAACAATAATAATAAAAATCTATTAAAACAAGTTCTTTGCTAGTTTATGGTAATTAAAAGCAATAAATATTCCTGCATGCAATGCTGTAGACCTTGACTCATCGGTGGGTCAATACTGCTTTCCTGGTGAGGCTGGGTAATAAATCTTTATTCCTTTTTGAATGGAAATAAGGATGGGATTTTATTCATGAATTCTGTGACCCGCTGAAGTGACATTTTCAAAACAAACACTCCAGAAATGAGGAGTTTTCTCTGCAGAGTGGGTTAATCTGCTCTCTTCTCAGCGTGTCTCTTTCATAACGATGATTTTTGCGATGCCTTTTTAATCCCAGCAGCAACTTCTCAGCGAGCAGGAAGAAAACTAAAATAAAACAAAGTAGCTTGGAGAGAACTGAGACGCATGTGCTGGAGGGAGGCTGCAGAGGAAAAGGGCACAGGGGTGGAAAGAATGGTCTAGAAGAGGTCTTTGAAGATCTGACTTGCTCAACGTGGCTGGCACTGCAGATTCCCTGTCCAGTCACGCTTTCTCTCGCACCGAGGCTGGGGGTGGCCTTGAAGTCCCAGCCCTGCGCCGCTCCCTTGCTCCTGCCTCCTGAGCTGTCGGCCTTCATTAGCTTCTAGCACTAGACGGAGGGTGTTCCTCTGAACCCAGATCAAACAGCAGCCTTTTGTGCTCCTCTGCGGTTGACTTTGTTGGGTTAGGCCATCTAATTGGTGTGGAAGGCTCTGCGGGGCGGGGAGCCAAGCCGGGGGTCTGTAAAACAAACTTGCCATGTGAAGCAATGTGCCTATTCCCGCTGCATCCTGCTCCTCCCGAGAGCTGCGTGGTGTCAGTCAAGCCCCAGGACGAAGTCTCAGAGTTATTTTTCTCTCTCTAAGTGGCTGCTCTTTCTTTGGAGGAACCTAAACATAGCAAGAGGCTCCTTCTCCAGCAGAAAGGATCAGTCGTCAGCTGAGTCACGGCTTGTTGTCACGTTGTGTTCTGAAACGCGCCCGGGGCCAGGTTCGCCATGGGCGCAGGGGGTGTAGTGGCTGTCAGCAGCAGAGCAGCAGGGAGAGAGCTCTCCTTTCTGTGGTACACACGGATGGGTGCCATTTAGGAGCAGCAGTTTCTCCTCCCCACTTCACTTTTTTTTTTTTCTGAGGTCAGCTTTCATTGCCATCAGTAAGCCATCACTCAAAGACAAGCAGTTTGGCCCAGTTTGGCTATTTCACAGGCCGAAATTCAGAGCTGACCGCTTTCCCAAAGAGCTGAGTCCTGCCAGACGACCCAGCGTGTGTAGCATCTGCAGAAGTTTCTTGTTCAGCTCTTTCCTCCCCCTGTCATCCTCATTACTAGGTTTGTCAGTCAAACCTTACGGGTCCAGAATTTGCTGAGGTGTGCTGTGAATGTGCTGCACTGTGACCACAGAAAAGTGGGACTGTGACAGCTCAGCGATGTCTGTCGGTGCTACTTTGGTTGGAGAAATACAGCAAGCCTAAACCACTACCTACCTGAAAACCTTCATCTTTCTCTAACATCGCCTAGCTAAGATTTCTGGGTGCAACGCTAATAGGAGTCTGCTCAGCCCGCATTAACGAGATGAGCCAAGAAGGTTCAGCTCTCCTTTCTCACCTGCGATCACCCAGGAAGCTCATCCATGAGTTCCTAAACAGCTTTTTTTTTTTAATTTTGGTGAATATGATGCATGTTCAGGCCTCACAGAGAGGAAATGTGAGGCATTTTGACCTTCTACAGTGGCTAGAAGGAGGCAGATGAAGAAAAGCCTCCTTCAGGTGGGACAGGACTGTTGTCCGGTGGTCCTCATTCAAGCTGACGTTTGAAACAAAAGAGGCTGGAGTAAAAAGACACTTTCCCCTTACACTCAGAGCACAGAATTGGCAGGAGAACTCACCAAGATTAATTTGAGTTATTTCAATTATGATTCTCTCCCCTCTCTCTCTCTTCCCTTCTCCTCTCTCACATACACTGCCTGGACTGCAGGGGAACTGCAGGTTTTCTTCCACTTAGGATTAATTAAAAAGGAAAAGTCAATAAGTTTCTCAGCAATTACTGTCTTTTCCATTTGGTCATTTGAGACAGTAAGGGGCTCAGGAATTGAATTTCCAGGGAGAAAATCATGTCTCATGGATCCTAGTACAACCTTGGTGGAGGGAGAAAGATCTGCATCTTCTTCAGTCTGCCTCAGTATCTGAGAGAGGGCAAACAACAGCGTAAGTGGGAGACGGGAGGTGATAATGATAACTTTGACTGCCCAGGGTTTTATTGACATTTTCTTTATCAGATAAAGTGTCTGGTGGTTATTGCAACCCTAATCCAAAGCTCTCATCCACAGTCCATGTATGTCAATGAGAATCTTTCTACTGACATCAGTCATCTTCGGATCGGACTTTGCTTGATGCATGTGAACGCAGCAAACTCAATTCAGCGTAAGGAACAGCTGCTTTCCAGGTTTCTGCTGAGGATCTCAGCAGCCCCCGTTCCTTTTATTTGAGACAGGCTGCGTAAGGACAGCACATCGCACCACAGGGTTTCAGTTTTCATTTCTTAGGGAAAACTGGAGCTGGAATGGAGAAAGAGTGCAAATCCAGAATGTGGGTAAAGGACGTAAAACGAGCAGAGGCTAAAAGAGAGTGATGGGGGAGGGGAAAATTAGGAAAGAAAACAAGAAGGCACCTCACACGGTTTTGGAGCTAACCACACAGCCCCATATGGGAGAGGGTGCACAACCACCTCTCCTGGGTTTGAATTCAGCAGAAGAAGAACTTCTGGTTTATTTTCACATTCTCGTTGAGATGCCTTCTGTAAGTATTTCTTGGAATAAAAGAGAAGAAAAATGAAAAAAAGCCAACCTCACCAACTCGGCGCGTGCTTTTTTGCTAACAAACCTGCTTTGCCCCAGAGACCCCGCTGGGTGTGCAGCGATGCTCCCCGCAGCTTTGTTTAAGAAAGTTCCATTTGCTTCTCCCTCCGTGAGGCCATTAACAGCCTTTTCCCAGAAGTGAGTCTCCTCTCGTTTGCCTGAAATTGCTGGGGAACAAAATAAATCTAGATTCAACAGGTGAGTAAATAAATAAATGAATAGATAAAGGGGGGAGAATCAGAGCAATTTTTACTGGGTAAAATAAAATCCCAAAGAAATAAACATGACACTTGGGAGGTCGGAGCCTCATGCAAGGCTCTCTGCAGCTCCTGGCCAGTTGGAGCTTGGATCCCAGCAAGACTGATCACGCTGTCACCACAAACAGCATGTAAAAAATTGTGCCTCATTTTATTAGCTGGAAAACAGTGTTTAATGCAGCTGGAGCTGCAGCTCAGGGTAAACGATTGAAGTTCCTCCTTGGAAAACTGTCGGGGCCAGTAATGACTTCATTTCTCCACGAGTTCGATCCAGTTAGGACCATGGCTGTCTGTCTTTGTTGTCAGTCCTCTCCCTGTTGCCTGACGAATACGCCAGTCTCCAACAGTTCAAGGGCGTTAAGCCTGTTCTGAGACAGACGGGGAAGTATGGATGGTAGGCAGCAGACACTAGCCTTGGTCAAGCTGTCCCTGAGGGGCTGGTAAGGATTTCCCTCACGGTGTGGCAAATCCATACTGGTGACATTGAGAGCTGGGATTGCTTCTCATCTAGTAACAGCAACAAATGCTTTCCAATAACATTCAAAAGCTCTCTCTGCACCCTGTCACTGCGAAGTGTGGAGGAGCCCAACCTTCCCTGACCTGTCTCTTTTTGCACAAGGATCCTGAAACCCTCCTCTGCAGTAGAAAAGGTCGTCTGGTAAATCCGTTGTCATCGATACTTCATTTCCATCCATTAGATTCGTATTATATTTCTAGGTGTGATAATAGGTTTCTTAAAGCCTGTGATAAGGAAGAGCATGTGCAGAAAACACGATGAGAAGGTGATCTGAGGAGTGAGCTGTGCCAGCGTTGGAAACCATTTGCCACTAACTATCCCTGTACGCCAATATACCCCCAGGGCAGTGGGCTGATGGCACCACAGCTCCCACACTGGAGCGACACGAGGAGGATTGTCTGTTTAGTTCAGTGATTCATGGTCGACTGTTTCTCTCAAGGAAATTTTGCAAGATGAGTCCTTCATGTTCCCACCGGAGACAGGTAAATCTCTGCAGGTGCCAATCTGCAGCACGCAATGAACGTGAATTTTCAGCTGACTTCAGTGGAAAATGTGACTTGCTACTGGTTTTCTCTCTGTAAAGCTGGAGTATCGAGCTTCCTGACATGCAGAGCTAGACACATAACCAGCGGTTCATTTGAGAGGGTGGGTCTCCCTCTCCTCCTGCAAGGTGGCCGCTCACAAACTGCCAAATTCCCAATCGCTATTCTCTGCTAAAATGCCTATTCACAAATGTCTGCCGAGGGTGGGAGTCAAGGCTGCTGAGCTGTTCACAGACAGTTCCCTGGAAATATCCCACTTTCAGAGCTGGAAATCCAAGCCGCGTGGGTAGTTACATGAGCCGTATTGTATTATTTCTGATCACTGATTGGGCAAGTTGTGTAACTAATCCCATCAGAACCAGCGCCCGCTTCGAACTGCATGTTCATGTGTGTAATTTGGAATACGCTTTTGGAAAATAGTAAGCTATTTGAGTTCCAAATTGACTTTTGATGAGTATTCGCACTAGTAAAGCTCATTTGCTGGAGTATTTGTGGAAAGCAGCCATAGAAACAGACCAGGAGCTGCAAAGCAAATTTGTTCAGGACTTCAAATGAATATACACAGACATCTTTCTGCAGTAGTCACTCACCATTAGTCATGTTGCAGTAATACCTGCAGTACATACTTAAAACCGAGTTTGACTTCCCACTGTAAAGCTGTGTTTGTGAGATTTATTAGCTCAGTGGTTTCAGAATGGATTTGACTGAGATTTTTAATATCAGGTTCCCAGCTTGGAGGGACACTTTTTAATTCCATCCCCTCATGCCCACTCCCCTTCCCTCTGCAAACCATTACAATAATTTAAGTAATTGATAATTTCTGTAGCTCAAAAGCCTGAGCACAGAAAAAGAGGAAAGGGGTGGCTGGGGGGTTGGTCAGAGGATTTTAAACACTGAAGCAGAGAAGCCCCACGTTCTCTTTAAGTCAACTCTCATGCTCAGTGAGAATCCCCAGAAGCATGAGTAATAAAAGAAAATGCTCTAGAGGTAAAACTTAAAGGACAATATGTGAAATCTCATTTACAAGTGGGAAGCAAATGAGGCAGAATCCAAATGCTATATAGCAAAGCAGGCTCTAAATCAACATTTATAACAGCAACGTGACACGTGGGTTTTACCTCTCACCAACCTATGTGTGTTCAAGTCACAGGCCAAAGTGTGCTCTTTGTTACATACAATCAACTCTGAGCTAAATTTACTGAACGTAAGGAGTTAAGTAAGGTCATAACTATGAACCAAACGTGCCTCAAAGAGATACGGTAGGGAAATTCCACTGCTCCCACCTTTACCTAAACCAAACCCTCTCTCCTTTACAGAACCATCAGATCCTGTAAATCTGAATATCAAAATGCCTTCCCAGTAAGATACCGCCAGGTCACGGTGTCACTGGAATTGTCCATATCATGCACTTGCACACGGTGTCAGAGACAAGTACTTCAGCTAATCAAAATTCAGGGGACACAGCCAGAGGCATGGAGGTACCCCGGGATTGTCATTTGTTAAGGCTACAGCAGGCAGGTCTGCGAGAAGATCCCCTGGCGATGGTGGCCTGGCACAGAGGAACCCAGCCACGTCTTGCTTGGCCACTGGATCAGTCTCGTGCCACTTGCCTATGTGGCTTGGGGAGTCACCGCTTTGCTGCAAAGAGTCAGAGTCCAAAGCAAGGTCCCTGAGCTCACAGATAAAGAGGAGCTGGTTTTGTTCACTAGAGAACAGTATCTCAGCATGTTGTTTGCTATAACCACATGCTGATTGAGTCATGTACTAACAAAACACCTGCCCTATAAACATAAAACAAGCTGTCACAGCATATCAACACATGAAGAGGCAAAACAATATTGGAACAGGGTACCAGAATTAGATGCTGGCTTCCAGTATCATTGTGGAAAATAGCTGTTCCTACCCAGACAAAGAAGGCTTTGCATTTTCTGTTTGAAAACCCCGGTGCATTTTGTAAGAGTTAGTTCTATCATTTTCCAGAACGGAGAGACAGAGGCATTAAAAAGTTAAATCGTGCATGCTAAGAAGGGGAGAGGATTCACCTGAGGCAGAAAGAGGTCTCAAACCAAAGGCATCTAATACATATTTTTCTCTTACCACTAGTCTGGTCTGCCATACAGGAAGGTAAAAATGAGAAGGGACCACCTAAGCAGGAGTGCTGTCCCACTTTCCCTGATTGCAGGCAGGCACAGAGAGGAAATGTCCAGACCAACCACAGAATATCCCTGAATGTCTGACTGGAAACAATTAAACCCTTTATCAAAAAATATGTTTAAAAAAATCAACCAAACTGCTTTTCCTCCCCACAAGAACCCTCCTGTCCATTGCAGGAGGCTGGAGACAGATCTCAGCGGCTGCCCGGCATCCCCTGAGCACCTCTGACCCCTCTGCTCCACAGAGCCTCCCACGTGGGCAGACAAAGCAAGAAGACTTGGCCACAGAGCCAGCGCGTGCCCCGCCAGGGACCCAGGTGTGTGCACCAGACATCTAAAGGTGTATCTCTGACCTGAGACAGTGCTTTCCTCTTCGGCATTTTCTGCGATTACCGCTGACCTAATGTAGCTGTTGCGTCAGCTGCTTTTCATTTCACCTGCTCACACTGGACACAATTCACAGCAGCTCGTAGTTAATAGAACAGAAAACCCACACAGCGATAGGGAAGGCTTTACACTCTTCTGCCCCACAGGAAATGCTTAGAAAACATCCTTCTCTAGACAGGTTTTGAGCCGTGGTTCTGCCTTGGGCATAGCCCTGCAAACCCAAGTCTCCTACCAAACCACAGGGAAGGGAAGAGAAGAGAGGCTGGATTTGGCTGGTCACGGGGGTTTTTGCAGTGTCTCGGTGTAATTCCTCTCTGCAATACAGGGGCTGATCAGGGGTTAGGCACTGCGTGGTACAGATTAGCTCATGGCTGGGTTTACTGCTCAGGTGTGAAAATTCCCCTCTTTGAAGATGCCCTGCCTCCTCTTTCGAAATGCGATGCAGTCAGCTCGGTATGTCCTGAGGCTGAGAAAACGAAAGGGAGGAAGTGTTTATTCTGGCATGGAGTCTTTGGCCCATTTGCTCCTACACAAGGGCTGGGTTTTTTTAGTTTTTCACGAGACTCTAGAGTGTGCTTTGCTCTTTCCCACAGAAAGTACTTTTAGTCAGGTTGAGTTACGGCTGTTCAGTCTTCAGAGATGGCTCTGGGCTGGAGGTGGGATGTTCCCTGCGGATCTGCCCTGAAGAGAGAAGGGATCGTCCAGGAGTGGGGACACGACAGCTTTCCTTTCACCCTCTTCATCCGGCTGCAGAAATTGGGGAAGGGACTTTCCACTGTTGCAGTGGCAGCATAACTCTCTGATGGCACTGGCAGCTCAGAGTAGACACTCTGCTATCGCTATGAAAAATATAATCCAGATGTTCACTTGCTTTACTGCAAAGTCCAGGGCTATAATTTTTGAGGCGATTAAAGCAAAGCCAACTTGCACATCTGAACAAGGGATAAAACAATAGTTTGGACTGACCTGACCCACGAGGTTTCACACCTTCTAGGACTGCAGTTCAAAACATTTCACCCAAGTATTCTCACTCTCTTTCAAAAATCTACTGCAAGCATTTCCAATGCTGCAGCTTTCTCTTTGAGAAGGAATTAGGGAATCAAATTCTAAGAGAAGAAAAATGCGTCGCAAAGTGACTCTATTCATGATACAGGTTTTATGCTATTTGCTTCTGAAAAAACCGTGCATTCAGCAAAGTTCAGTGTCTGGGTATGTGCTTATTAGGTGGCCCACGCCTGCAGTTAGCTCAATAATGGTGATCCTTATTGCTGGGCTGTAACGTGTAGTCTGTAACTCCGCGAAGCAGACATTGCCGCCTTGTTCTGTGCTTAGACACTCCCAGCACAGTGGGGTCTTGGGCTGGGGCTGAGGGTCCCTCCGTGTTGCTGGAATACAGATCAAGAGTGGGAGGAAGGTCTTTAGTACTCAATTTCATGCTTCTAAGTGTCCCAGTTTTGAACATGAAATGCAATTATCATAATATTACAAACTGGCAAAATGATAGCAGTGAGTGAAAATGCATTTCTGTATGGTCGTAGGATTTTCCAGGTTAAAGCCAAGCAAAATTTTTTTTTTTTTTTTTTTGGTACAAATTTAACTTAGGTAACTGAAGAGGATCTGACCCACACTTTTGAAAAATGTTAAATTAATGGGATGGATGAGTCACCAGATTGTTATTAAAATGAGAGAACTGCATGGCTGACCATGCTAATGATATGCCCCTTGGAAGCTCGGCTGTGTTTAATATGCACCGGGGAGAATGTGCACGGTTGCTGTGCCACTGAGGGAGCCAGGAGAGCAGATCGGACACACAGGCTTGCTTCACCTCAGGGTCTGGGGAATATGGATGGAGTCCCTCCTTCCTCCTCCAGCTGACAGTGAGGAGATAACCAGAACTTGTCCACCAGTTTGTTTTGCTGCTTGTTGGTGTAACAAGCTTATACCAGCATATCCATGGAGCCTGGGGCTGGGGGATGCCTGCTTTTTCCAGAGCATCTCCCTTCTCCTCACCCACACTTGCCATAGGTGGCATTTGGGCGCAGCGGAAAGGGCTACCTGGAAAATCTTTTGGTGCCAGGTAAACATCTGAGGCTTTAGTGTTGCTCTTTGGAGAAGGATGCATCTGGCTTTGAGTGAATCTCCCAAAAGTAAAGAGGAAAATCCCGTTGTGCCCCTTTTCTGCACCCTCCCTGCCTATGTGTGTCCTTGTGGCTTTAGCTTTGCAGCAGAGCCAGCAAAACATGGTGGACTCTGTAAACTTGGATGCTTAATAATCCCCAGGTTGATCATTTACCTCACAACTAATTACACCTTATTCAAGGCCCCCGTTTGTGCCCTCTTCCTCCCCTGCCTCCTTTTCATTTCCTGTGTCCAGGGCCTTGAAGTCCTTGGCCTTGATGCAGCAACTGATGGCTTCTGGCTGTACAAACATAAAGGGCTGGAGTCTAAACAGAGCCAGATGGAGCTTGTATTGTACTGTGTGTTTTTCTTAAATAAGGGAAAGACTTATAAATTGATGAAATTTATTGTAAATAAGAGACCATTGTCCCTTTATAATGGTCTATTGTAATTGAAAAACACCCATGAGTAGTCTGCTCTTGGGTCACATTAATGCCTTGTTTTTCATTTGTTGCTCTCCTGAAGAGCTCCCACAGATGCTTTGTGTCTCCTGTACCCGGCTGGGCTCTGTATGTCACATTCACTCTCGCTGCATGCTGCTGAGCTCACAAATACCAGCATTTCACAGCCAAAATTTCTCTTCTGGGTTAAGTCTTATCTCAGCTAAATAAGGCCAAAACCCTCAGGCTAGGGAAGGCCAAAACCTGGGCTGTAAACTTTAGTAACTCTTGAAACTATCAAACACTGGGAAACAAGTAGCTCTTTTGAGGTCCTCAGTGATAAGGTAGGAGCTCTGGGACCCGCGGGCATCCCCATTTAGGGATGGTTCCACCTTAGCACTAAAGATACATCATTCACCCTGGTTGCCAGAGGGAGGTCAGAACTTCTGCTCAGCTGTTGGAGCAGGCTCAGGTTTCAGGGTTCACACAGGAGACCACTTCACTGGAGCAGGAACAGGTCGGTCAAGAAAGCTGGTGATGTTCCCAGAAGCAGGGAAGTGTTTTTTTCACTCAATAAATCTCTGCACAGAGACTCGCTCAGCAGCAGCTTCAGCAGCCTGGAGGCCTTGAAGAAAGATCCTGTCCGAGCCTCCTTATGTTTCAGTCCTTGGCATGGTTTTATTTTTCCATTTGTTAAACCTTAGAATTAGTATAAACTTAATTGGGTATCTCTAGCTAGCTTTCATAGTTCAGGTTGATTAGGTTTGTATATACTTTATGGCATTGAAAATGAAAGACCTGGAATCTGCAGGGCCTCATTTTTGTTCCTCCTCAAACTGCTAAATATCATCTAGCAGCTTACCTGGCTTCTCTGTGCCTCAGTTTCTTGAACAAGAACAAAGTAGCCACAACCTTCTTGGTAAAGTGCCTGGAGATCTACTGATGCTCTAGCAATTTCAGGCAGGAGGTGAATGCTCTCCTCTAGCCCTGCTTGATAACGGAGCCTCACCTTATGCAACTGAGCGGAGTGCTCAGAGGAGCAGTGTTGCCACCTCAAACTGCGCAGCAAAACCAGGTTCTCAGCCTTAGGTTTCGTGGAGAAGTCAGCACCCACCGCTGTGTGCTGGGGCACTGGTTCTCGCTGTCTTGCAGCTACCTCTTGCTTCCTTTGGAGGGGCAGCCCATGGGAATCAGGAAAGGCCTGTCAGACTCTTGTTGCTCTTTTACTCACTGCATGACCATAAATTCTGCCTTAATAATTCTTTATAGAGTCCACCTGTCTGCAGCAGATAAATCAATTGTTCTAAACTAAATTCTGTAAAGGCTGAGTGGCATCGGGTACCATGTCTGGATTTATTCAGGAGCCAGGAAGACTGTAATTTTCTAAGTCAACATTCTGACCCTGCTTTATTCATTTGCTGTTCATGACAAAAGTGGATCTCTCCCTATATTTTTGGCTGGTTGTTTCTTCTCTCTGAAATAGCTGTAATAACCGTGTCCCTGAGAAGAGTGTGGTGGGGAGCAGGCACAGGGGGCTGTCATGCAAAGGAGAGAATTAGATCAGGATGTATCTGCTCACGCTGGCTCCTGTTTTCACACAGCCTTCTGCTTATATTTTGCCTGCATTAACTGTTCACAGGCAAAGCTAAAGTGCCAGGCAAAGGCCTCGTTAGACACACGTCTTGGCGAACTCTGATGTGCCATTAATTAAGCTCTTTCACTGCCTCTTTCCTGCTGGTTTCAAGGATCAGCCTGTGTGCCTTAACTCCTTTCTTCTCTTTCATTTCCCTCTCTCCTCAGCAGTGCTCTGAAAAGAGCAGAGGAGGGCTCTTTTGCAGATGGGAACGGGATGGTGTCGTACCCTCTAAGTGAACTCTCCAGTTTTCTCTTACAGAGGGAAGAGCCCTTGCCAAGTTTATCAGACACTGGTGCACAGAGCTGCGAGCAGTCAATGGATTCGCTGGGCAAAGTCAGGCTTTGACAAAGAAGAAGTAGATGCCAACACGTCCTGGCACAGAAGCACGTGTAGCATCGTCCCCCTGCCGTTACCCTTCGGCTGATGGCGTTGGAGCCTTCCCATGAGAAGGGCTTCCACTGTCAGCTTGATTGATTCACCCAGCTAAAGATTCAAACAGCAATTCACAACATTTGGCTCCTGGTGTGGCTTTTCTTTCCTTTATTATTTTTCTCCCTTTGTTGTCCCCTCCAGCAAAGTTTAGAGGTTACTTACATCTTGTAGACATGTTCTCAGAAACACAGGGTGCTCTGGCTGGCAGAGCCATTCCCCACCACCTTTACCCTCCATCCTACAAAACTACTTTACCAGGTGAAGATCCAGCTGGCGATCTGGTCCCTTCTGCGACCCCATAGTGTCTTGTTCAGACAAGGCACCTTCCCTCTAAACATGCAACAGTTATTAATATAGACATATAAATATGTACTTCAATGCTGAATGTATCTGTCCTAAATATACTTTATGCAAAGAGTTGAGCAGTCAGGGCTAAACCTAAATTCTGAAGGCATCTTTTCATGTCTATTTATCAAAAAGGATAGGTAACACTATATATCTCCTTTTCTAAGAACCTATGAGATAAAATATACTAATATTCTGATCTCTGTCTTCCCTTGGCAGCTCAATCTTTGTTTCATACATCTTAGAAGAAAATTGATTGCCACTTTCTGCTGAGTCTACTGTCTACTTGGTCCTTAATGACCCACTTTTCCCCTGTAACTGAAATCCCATTGTGGAAGGCTTTAACAATGAATCTTATTTTGGGTGCCTGAATAGTCCCTTCCCTCATAGCTACCACTACTGCCCTTTCTTCATCCCTCAGTCCATGTCCCTGCATTTAGCTGCGCAGGGGTTTGGTTTGCAGGCAGGGAAACCAATGCCAGTGGAAAGTCAGAGCCAGTGATGAAATCCCTTTGCTGGCTCCCCCAGTCCTGCCGTTTTGCAGCTATTGGGGCCAACCTCTGCTCTGTGAGAGAGCTGAAGCAAAGCTCTGCTGGTGACACAGAGAAGGTGACAGCTCAGCAGGATGACTTCTCACTCAAGGCAGCTCCTCTCCACTCTCTGCCTGCTGTAATTAATATCCTTTTCCCTGCAGGCTGTGAGGCTCTGACAGGCTTTATTTTTAACTCCACTTAATGACATAGTATTAAGACAAATGCAACTTTTGTGAGCTCCAGGCCTTGGGGAGGCATGAGGGCTTGGAGCGTTGCTGTACCTGGCGGGAAAGCTCTGGTTTGCAGGCATGTGTGAAACACAGCGAGCTCCGTGCGCCGGGGCCAAGAGACCATTCCGAGCAGACTGAGCAGGACACCACCTGATGCACGTTCATACTCAGGAAGATCCTCTTCACAGGCCTGTTCCTGCTCAATAAACCTGTGAGTTTTCAGTATAAATGAGAGTACCTCTGCCAGCATCCTCAGAGGCAGGTGGTGCGCATATGCTACCAAGAGACAGGCAGAGGTTTGTGTTGTAAAGCTTCCAGAAGTGGAAGAGGAGAGTGAATGATAGCAGGGGGGATGTCTTGAAGATTTCTGCTTATCTGCAAGATAGCAGGCAAATTCATGGAAGACATGGAGTAAAAAGAGACAATTAACGACGCTTTCTGTTTAACCAGAGGCAGTGGAGAGCGTGTTAACACAGTGCTTGGAGTCAGCACGGGGTGGGCAGATAAAGGATTGGTTCTAACCAAAATGTTGGCCATAGCATATACATCCCTCATATACAGATAAAAAAACAAGGAAGAGCAGCATATGGAAGCAAAGTGTGGAAAAGTACAAAATACATGAATGTTCTTCCTGGGAATACAAATCCTGAACATTCTTATTATAGTTTATAGGGTCTGGGAAGTTCGCAATATGTTCCTTATGCATTTTCTTCTCCCAGGTCTAAGTAAAGGAAAAAAGTGAAAAGAAAACTCTAAAATTCCTAGACATTGATAGTTATTGTCTACACAGTTATCAAAAGTTACATTCAGACACCATAGATTGCATTTTTCAACTGTCCTCAGGAATGACGAAGATGATAAAGGCTTATGTTTATCCCCCTCCCCCAGCTGGCCTTCCCTGGCGACGGCTTTTCAGGGATTGCTCTTAAGTCAAAATTTCAGATCAAACTTCCAGTTTCTAGGCTGGGAAAAGGGTAATATGGAGAACTTTGGTGCAAGCCCTGTCTCCTTTGCTGCGGGTGAGCGTGAGCAGGTACGGTTATAAGTGACTGGAGGCATCATCATCATGGCTTGGCTTCGTGAACGAAGATTGGGACAGGTTTTTCCCACACTCACTGCAAGAGATGAGTGCACCCTTCAAGCCTGCACAGTGGATTTTTTTAGGTGAGGCGCAGCGTGCACGGAACTGGCCCCACCCAGGGTTAGCCTTAGAGAGCTGAAAAAGAGATTCCTTTTCTTTGGGCAAGAAGCAGAGCTCATCCATGACAGAACTATGCACTCAGCAGGTTAACAGCACTGCTTCTCAGGTGAAGTTAGTGACACATTCCCCAGTAAATGTCACAGGATTTTGACCTCTTCTCCCTTCCCTGGAGGAAGGGTGGTGAATGAAAGAGGGAGATGTTTTATTATGAACTCCTCGAGCATTTACTTTCTATCATACCAATATAACACCGGGTTTAGAGTGTCACCAGGCATTGTTTTAAGTGAGTGATATCAGAACGTAGTGCCAATAAGCAAGGAAATTAAAGGAAGCCTCAAATCTGACTTTTATTGCAGCTTTATTTACAGTGGAGTCTTAGGTAGAACATCCTGAGTCTAATGCTTACCCTTCCAGCACAGAGAAATCCTCAGAATTCAACAAATGCATTGCTTCCCCTATTGTCAAGGTGACTTCTTCTGATGAGGAGTCAGGGCCTCTCAGTCATGACTTGCAGTATTTGTGGTGACTTCTTTCCAGGACCTTCCCTCCCACTTTGCATCATTGCCAGTGGACCGGTCTGAGAGCAAGCACGTCACTGCCTTGTTTTACCTAATGTTCATCTCTTCAGGAGCAGAGGCAGGTGTTTCCCTTTTAGAATATTAAGCTCTCCCTCAGCCACATACTCACAGTGGTCTCGTTAGGTGATCTCTTTATCACATCGGTCCTTCTTTGTAATCTGCTGTCCGTTGTCCAGTGGAGGAGAAGCTCCCCTCTAATTAGTACCCCTGGCTCTGTCGATGGATTCCAGGCCAATGCACAAGAGTAATTGCTGCTCAAGATTACTTATGACACAAATGTTGACATTCTGTTGGCATAACTTGCAATAATGTATGCAGATTGCATCCTTCTAGTGCCTTAATTATTATTTCTCTGCAAGAAATAGTCAGGTTACCCTCTGCTTTGATTTGAAGGAGATAATTCCCCCTTCAGAAGCATGGTTGATAGAGAAAGGGGAAGGGCAAAAGGAGAGGGGAGGAATGCACCCAGATGCCATACCATGGTCTTTTCTCCACATGGGAGGCATCTGTAGCTCAGCCTTGGCTATGATTTCCTCCTTCTTCGTGCTTCTCTGTGGGAGTGGGGAGGTCTCCCCCAAGGTGAAGCTTTCCCTGAGAAAGCAGAGGAGTGCTGCATTTAATGAGCCAAGACAGATGTCCTGTTCAGCCCCCAGCAGCATGCGTGAAAGTACTCGGTATTTAGTATCTGGAGTGTGACAGGGTCTGGAGGCCACAGCCGAGGCTGAGGCCTTGTTGGGCTAGGCCATGTATAAAACACCTAGTTAGATAAAATTCCTGACCCACAAAGTCTCAGCTATAAATTAAACAGGAGGCTGGGCGAGGAGAGAGGAAACAGAGATCCATTTGCAAAGCACAGATCAATCCGAAAGCCAGAACAGAAATTCAGTAACTTTGACACCATGTACCCTGAAAGTTTGCATTTCCTCTCTGTCTAGAACATTCCTTGGAAAGCTGAGAAATTAATGCAGAGAAATACTGTATTCAGACAAGTTTATGGAAAGAGAAGAGCGACAGAGAGCTCTAGAAACCCAGTCTAGGAAAGGATTTACAAGGCTCAGATTCTCTAACATGCTTAATATTACTATTTTATTTTTATAAACTGACAAACACCTCAAGACATTCAGAACAGAAAATGAGACACAAGAAAATACCTTGCAAAATATATCCCTGGAGAATACAGCTGTGCAGCCACAGAGGAGCTCTGGACTGAAAACCACTGAAGACTCATATATTACACATGGGAGAAGGTGACTGCAAGGGAGGGCAAAAGCCTGCCGGAGGGCATGCTACTGCTTTGATGTGCAGATAATTTTTTTTTCCTGGTCAACCCTCCTTCTTATCTTACAGTTATGCAAAGGTTTGATCTGTCTCGATAGATTGGCCATTTATATCGACTCATTTGTTCTGATAACCTGCACAAGTGTACAATGGTTCGGAGATATTGTGTCACTCAGTTGTTCACCTGTGCCTGGTTCCTAAACACTGCAGTACCTACATATCGTACATACATCGCTTACACTGCAGCAGGCCTGGCTGACTGAGTCGAGGTCTCATTCGCTGGCTTTCATGGCAATTGATGCTTTTATTGCACAAGGAAAGAACTAACCTTGAGAAAGGGAGCTTGGTGGACTTCTTGTCTCAGTAACCTCCCTGAGGCACTGAACCGTTCATGTCACCCACATGCTGGGTGCATTTTCCTGAGCTGCCTTTTTGGTTTCACTAATTGTGTCCATGTTCTTGCACTCTGATGGAAAAAGAACAGGTCTGCTAAGATTAAACTTGGGCTTGTGAGAAATGTGTCTCCTGAGGGAATTGGTGGGGGATAATTGACATAATTGGGAGTCTTCACTTTCTTTAAGTCCCTTTTGGTCAGGAGGGATCACTTTTCCAGGATTGAGATAAAAATGGACACCCTTCCCAAAATACTTTTCTATTATTGTCCCGGAAGCCAACTAACACAAGGAACTGTGGCCATTCTTTCCTCCTGGGACTCACTGAATGAAAACGAAAACCTTACAGTATATTTTAGTCATAGACCTAGATACTATAGTTACCGAGTTTTCCAGCAATTCTAGGAACAACAGATGGATAATAAACCCTCCGGTTTTGAAGGGCTTGAACTCTGACTTTTCCAAAGTAGATTGAGAGAGGCTTTGGAACAGGTAGATTTGTTAGATCTAATTAGATCTACAAGATCTTGGTGGTACTCTCCCAGCTGCTCAGCCAGAACTGCAGCTCTGGCTTGCTGCATGGTCATGCTTTCCTGTGCTGGGTTGGAGTCAACAGTCCAGCACTAAAAATTAAGTTGAACAGGATCACATTGTGGTGTATGTTCTATTCTACACCTTTTTTGGAACTGTAGCTGACCTGGCAGGCCTCTCCTTCACAAACCAATTTCATTCTGCCTGATTCAATAAATGCACAAACTGCTGCCCCAAGCGTGTGTGTGTGTATCTACAGCTGTACCTGTCTGTCTGTGATAGCACAGGTTTGTGTTGTGTGAACTGGCCTCTACGTGTGAGCGTGGTGAACCCCTGAGCCAAGATCTCCTTTGCGCTTTGCAGGAGTGTTTTACACTTGCTTTCTCAAAGATTTGGGAAATTTTGCATACAAACTGACTTCTCCACTTTCCCCCCCTCAGCCTGCTGCCCCTTTCTTCTCTGCATTCTTCTCCCTCCTCAGAAAATTGCCTTTCCTTTGCCTCCTGTCTCAGCTAGACAGGGGCAAATGTGATGGATCCTGATCCTTTCACACCGGGATCTGTCCCACAGGACCTGCCCCTGTATTTGCGGTGGGAGAACAAGACGCGGTGGGAGAACAAGACACGGTGGGGAAGCTGAATCCCCTTAAACATGTGAGGAGAAAGGGGAGGGTGGAGTGGGCAGAAGGGCAGGAGAAGGGTGAAGAGCCAGGGGAGATAGAAGACAGTCATGAGAGTCTCAGTGCAGCACTCAGATCCCTCCCTGTCACTCTCAAGCAGACCGTTGAGCAGCTGCTCTTGCTCTGGAGGAGAACTGGCCCCTTCCCATTGCTCCTAGCCCCAAATGCCCTCCCAGCCAGCCCCTACCAGGGCAGGGGCCAAGAACGGCAGCACCACCCCAGCCCCTGCCCAGCGGATGGGGAAGATGTCCTGTCCCCACTAAGCGCCCTGTCTCCATCCCTTCCCATCCTCCCTGCTCTCTCCTCTGATGAAACAGCCCAGGTTTGTTTAGTCAACTTCAAGGGGAATGTGGTGTGTTGGCCAAGACCCTCCATGAAAATCCTGTTAATTTGTTTGATGAGCTGACTCCAGCTGCAGCCAGACGAATAAACGCTGATTGGCTCTTTTGCTTAAACTCCCCATAACAAAATGAGCCAGCTTTGTGCCTCAGCTGAGCATGCCAAGCGGGCTCAGAGTGAGGGGTGGATGTGTGGGGAGGCGTGGGGAGGCGGAGGCGAGCGGGAGACAGGGGGAGATGCGTCTAATGGCATCATTTCCATTTCACAATAGCTAATCCTGCCTAAATCAATGAAGCCCTGGCACCTTAATGAAATTGGGTTGGAACTTGTTCAGTTTATGATGAGCTTTTTAACCCCGGCTTCTTAATTAGCCTGGTGCAGGGTTGAAATGGGAAAAAATGGAACGTTTTTCTCCCCAGCCCATCTTTCAGCAGCAGTGTAGAAATGGTGAAATTAGATACTAATCTGCTGGTTGGGTTTAAAAATAATCTCTGTGTTTAACTCTCCTTGGGGGGAAAATAGCGCAGGGTTTTCATGTTTACGATGTTGGCACCTTCCTGGGATGTGCAGATGTTTCCCAGGCAGGAGAGAAAGAAGTCCCAGAGGGTCCTGCAGAAGTGGGGAGAGGGAACCATCCCCTTGCACAGACTGGGGAGGAAGGTAGATGGAAGGAAGGGGTGAAAGAGAAATCTCATTCCTGTCTATGGAGTCACTTTGAACAGAAATGTCGCAGTTTCTTCCACAGAAATGACATTGTTTGGAACCAGGTGGGATGTTTTGATTTAGGAGGTGTCTTAAGGAGCATTTTGGTGAATCTCTGTGAAGGAAAAATATCTGTGGCTACCCAAGTGCAAAGGGAGTGAACCAGCTTCAAGGAGGCCAAGAAACTCTAGAGGAAAGGCTGAACTCTGGACTGGCAGAAGCACTCCAGGTCAGGCCATTAGTTGTGTTTCCTTGGACACAAACTCTGTCCAGACCGAACATCCATTTCTCTTCACACCCAGGAAAAATGGCTTGATGAAGTACCGAGGTACTAGGGACAACTGGGAGTTCACTGGGAGCTATTTAGGTAAACAAGAACCTCTCCCTCCTCTGCAGTTTTTCCTCCCCACAGAGACAGGGAAGAAAACGCACCTTCTTTTCCCCATCACACTCTCCAGCAGAATAAAATGTGACTTTTTCCCTAAATAATTTACAGCCTGTCTTCTTCCTAAAATTTTTGGTTAGTACAAAATGACACTTCTTACCCTTTAATGCTCTGATGAAATATCCTTCCATTTATAATTTAGGAACTGGCAGCTGGTAGTAGCAGGGCAGGGGTAGTGCTGGCGTATGCAGGCAAATCCCTCGGCACTAGTTTGTTCGTGGACCACGGGCGGAGACAGTGCAGGAAGAAGTGAGGACAGGATCAGTGCAGAGACATCCCTGCCAAACCAGTGGTTTCTGAAAGGGTGGAGAACAACTAGGAAACCCACTCAGGTGCAGCTTGGAGGGATATCTGCCTTTGAGGCAAGCAGAAATGTTTAGGATTATAGTCAGCAGTGGCAGACTGGATCCTTGCTTGAGACAGGAGCCTAAGGACGGGGAAATAAACTCAAAGCTTCACTCTCCTGCAGGCTTCCTTTGTGGCTTTGGTCAGTGCTATAGGCTCAGATCAGCAAACATGCCCATGGTATTTGTAGATTGTGCTCAAGTTCGGACAAGTTCCAGCTTTCACAGCAGAGGGCTTCGCGTCTTTTTGTCTGTAGAAGAGGAGAAAATGCTCCTTGGTTTAGTGCTTTGAACAGGGAGGAATAATTACTTCCTCATTTAGAGCTACATCTTGAAATACAATGGGTGTTTTATTGCTCCTGGAGCATTATCACTGTGTTTTGAGTTCAATTTTCAGCATCTTAAAGCCAGTAACAATCAGCAGCATTCAGATTTCACCCCGAGTAAGCTGTCCCTTGCAAAGTTCACCACTACATTTTGAGAACATTTATTTTTCTTGTCATTTTCTGCTGGTCAGAACCTCCTTTGCCTGGAACACAGAAGGACGTGCAGACTACCTTATCCCAAACTAGCTTATTGAACTAGAGAGATGGCACGACCCCATCCCGCCACTACAGCGGGCAAAGGCAAATGAGGAAGAATCCATCTGGGTGCAAGCAAGTGATGGTACTTTTGGCTTCTGCCCTTCTCTCACTGCCCCTGGCCCTGCCTGTGAGGTGTCCTGAGCCTTGAGCTGCAGTAGCTCCCTGCGCAGTGGCTGTGCAGTGCTGGAGTGCCTCTGGCCATGGGCTTTCACAGATATTTCATTAATGTTCAGAAATGGTACTTACTTGCTAATAATCTACCAACATTTAATAAACACAGCCCAAGAGTTTTATAACCTGTTAACTTCCAAGTGGCAATAATTAAACAAAAATGATAAATAATTAAGGCCTAATTACATGGTATCAGTCATTTCATTTTCCAGCAGGCATGTTAAGTGCGTTTGCCACTACTGATTGGGGGCCCATTCTGCAAGCGCTCGGCACTTTCTCTGCGCGCCTGGATGGAGAGTCAGGTTCCATGCAGCTTTATGGTGGAGAAGAAAAAGGAAAATGTGCTTCATTAGCTGGGTAATTGTCCCCTTCCACCACTGAAGATAATTCCCACTGAGGCTGTTGCATGACTTTGGGAAGCCAGCAAATAGAGCCATTTGTGTCTCATGTTTCTGTGATAGGCTGAGTCATAGGAAATGGGACAGATGCAGAAGCACAGCCCTGTGCCACGCACAGAGGTACCTTCACACGCTCTCCTTCACTTTGGATCTGGATCCCAAACTAACATTTGTACTTTGGGCCCTACATAATGGGATGAAACAAACCCCAGTGAATAGGCAGATGGCAGACGTTTTAGACAGTTATGTCAGGATCCAAACCCATCATGAGATCCACAACTGATATGAATCAGCAAAGCCCCACTGCAGCACCAATTTACAGCATCGGAAAGTATCTGCTTCCAAGGTATTTCGGCTGAAAGGGCTCTGCATAGCCTGTCAGCTGGAAAACTCACACTTGCCAGCATGAAGCTGGCAAAAAAGGGCGGGAGCGGACAGCACTATAGCTCTGTGAGGGTCAGAGCATGCCGCAAGTGCAGGACACTGAAGTCCCCTGTGCTCTTAATGGACAAGGATAGATGGCGCAGTCTGATACAAGAATAAAAGAGGAGATGAGCTGACAGGAGAGAAGACTGAAGCTCTGTCTGGTCGGAGTGCAGGGGTAGCATAGGGCTGGTGAACGGATCAGGAGGGAATGGATGCACTAAATCCACTAGAGTGTCTGCTGCCTGGGTAGCAGTAGCTCGCTGCAGGGAATAAATGGCCTCCGTTGCATCGAAAGCAGGGAATTGCTTTAATTGATCTCTAGTGGACCCTTATTCAAGGAGAAGCCTTGCACATGCTCTAGCTCGCCTTCCTGAAGCTGCACATCAAGCCTCTTCGCTTCAGTTAATTTCCAAATGGTTGCTAAAAGCTTCCTGGTATTCAGGCAGTAAATTCCACTCAGTTTTTTCAGCATGTTCCAGTTCATTCCCTCCAGATAGAGGATGTAATTTGATTTTCCCCAATGAATCTATTTTCCTTATTTTACCCAGCCCCACTCCTGCAAGTTTTGGTTGTCTCTGAGAATCCACAACATCCCAGTGCTGTCACCTTCAGCACCGTGGACATAGATTACACAAATTAGATGCAATATGGGGTGGAATGAGATGCAAACGCAGTCCTAGAAGTTTGCTGTTCTCTCTTTTCCCACTTGACTCCATTATGGTCTACTGTGAAAAAGGTAGAGCCCTTTACCCCGCAGAAGAGTTGTCTGTTAAGTCAGAAGGCGTTAGCCGTGCAGATGGTCACACTAAATAGCTTTGACTACTTCTAGGGGTTAAGGAAGGACTTTTTGCACGTTGTAGGACTTTCCTTCCCGCCTTACAATAGTATATCACCAGCTGCTTAATGAGCTTTTACGTTTGAGTTCCAAGGCAGCCATGGATTTTACTTTTCAATTTGTGTTTCTTCCCCAGATGGAAAGAAAACACGGCTCAGATACAGGGTCAAGTTGTGGCCACTAAGTTATCATGTTAGCTCTTTGGCAGGAACTACGTGTGACTTGAAAGCCCACTGCAAGCACAGTGCAACAGAGCTCTTTCCTTTGGGGATAAACTGGGTTGGATCACCACACATTCACCATAGCAGAGGAGTCCATATCACATCAGGCACAGAGCCTCAGCTGAAAAGGGATAACTCCCAATGTGTGGTGCCTGAGAGCACATTTTCACGTTTAATTGCACACTGCAGGCACTGAGGAAGAAGTCTAAACCAGCATTCCAGCATTTATCCTTTCTGCTCTCACCAGCCAGCCCTGCCCAAAATAGCATTCACACCCCTGGCCCCTCACTCATCTTTCAGCTGAGATGCAAAACTGCTTGAGGAAATACAAACTGCCCTGCTAGCAAAATCTGTCCTGCAAATCACAGAGAACCCTCAACATCCACAGAGAGCTCAATATTCCCACTTCAGCAGCTGGGGACTCAATCAGGCAAGGTGTTTCTTTACCACCCGGAGCATTACATAATGAAATGCTGAGGAAACCACCTCGCATGGATAGAAACTAAATTCTCCACGGGGAAGAATATAGTGAGTGAAGCAAGTGGAGGTGCATTAGCAGCACAATGCAGATCCTCACAGAGATGAGGGCGTGTCAGCTGCATCCCACTGTGAATGATGCGTGGTGCCGTGCTGGAGGAACCGAAGCTTCTTCAAGCATGCAGGATTGCATGGAATTGTGGCACTACTGCTAAGGAAGTGGCACCCAGGTTGCTGGGTAAATCTATATGCCTGGCTTGATGTGCCATTGGGGGTCTGATATCCCCAATACTGGTATCTGACACCAGAATAGCTTATCTGACCTGATCCAAAAGCAGGTGTCCTGGTGTGGGTGGGATAATTCGGGGGATTTGGGGTTTGAATTGATATTTGATGGCACTTGCACGTGCAGCTTTTGAATCTGTGCATCTGTTAGAAGATCTGTCTTGGAAGGAGAGAAGAAAGTACAGTGGCAGCTTCCTGTACCTGCTGCTTCTAGCATAGATTATTTGAAAAATGAGGCTGTGGGAATGATTTCTTTTGAAACGACACCACCTTAGGTGATGCCTCACCCAGCTGTAAGGAGAAGGTAGATTGCTCCATTCTGCCCAAGACAAAATTTCTTCTGAAGATGGCTTTTTCAAGGGCTATTTGCACACTCGAGATCCCCCTCAGCAAGAAACACTGAGCTATTTAGAAATGTCTTAAGTGCTGATTTTAAAGAATCCAGTCAGGAGTGCCAGTGTGGCCTGTTCAGAGTAAAAAATAGACCTTCTCTACCAAAAGCTGGAGAAATAACTGCATTACCCCATTTTCCAGTTGCCCTGAGGTAGCTGTGCTATTCAGCATCCATACTCAGTCCAGCCATCAGAGCGCACTACTGTGATGAAGGATTTCACCCTGGGTTAACGCAGTATCAAGGAAAACGGGTACCTGCTCAGCACAGGAGTAGTTCACAGAGCAGCTGCTGGAAAGGCTGGATGGATGCTCTATCCGCAAGAAGAAAAGGATCTGCAGAACGTACTTGCCAGGCCATGTTCTCCAGCAGCAGTAGAGAGAGGATATGGAAAACGTGGACATTACTGCAGTGGGAAGAAAGAGATCTGACCTGTGGGAAAAGGCCTCTTTCGGGGTTGGAAAGATGGACGCAGAGAGGATAGTGTTAAACCGCTGAGTGGGTCTGTTCATGGACAGATGCTTCCTGAGATGTTACCAGTCAGCCTTGCACCTGCTGCTTGGACATGACAAATGCGCTTTTAGCCAAGAACCTTGCCCGCAGGTAGCAGCTCCTTGGCATAAGACAAAAAAGCACAGAGTTGCTGGAAGCTGTGCTAGTCTTATTCCCACAGAAGCCACTCTCCTGCTTACTCTGCAAAGAGCTTACAAGGACCCAAAACACCGTCACTGTGACAGGGTCCTTCTCTTTCTGCATTATCCAGTTTGCATTACCCAGCCTTCTCAACAGCCACGATGATACAAACTCAATTGCTTTAAATTACTGGAGGCCCTGGTCTGCTCTGCCATATATGTTGGTGTCTGGGCATTAAATATTTATTGGAAGATTCATTATTTGAGCATTAAATATTAATTCGTATGAGGGAATGAATAGGATGGTTTGTATTTGTTTTTTACGAATTGTCTTGGAATCGGAGATGTCTGGATTCTAAAGGGCGGTGTTTGGGAGCAGCTGGTTTTCCACTCCCAGCTTCTCTGTGGAAGTGCTTTCTGCCTGTCCTTCAGACATCCTTTTCCCCACGGCAGTTGGCTGCCTGGGCACCGGAGAGCAAGTTTGACATCAATACGTTTGTGTTTAATTTACAAACCACGTGGTTTTATGCCTGCCACCCCCAATCACAAGTCACACACACACACACAAACACACAGAGAAGATATTTGGGATGCTCAAGAGTCAGTACAATTTTCTGTGTTACCAGGAGACGTCTGCTTGTGTTCTGTCTCTTTAAGTGAAGTTTATGGCCTGAAAGGTAATTGATTTGCAATGGTATTTAAGACAAGAGCTGGAGGATGCTGCTGTGCTCTTCTGCAGTACAGTAGCCTGGAGAAACCCATTGCTAAAGCAGAAACATTGACTTTTTTAGTGATGTGGTCTCTTCTGATGCACTCAGCAGGGGTGGTTTGCTCTATTTTTACGGAATTGTCTGCTATTTTTACAAAAGTACTTTGGACACTGTACAATCTTGCAAGTTGTGCTGTGACTTAGGCAATGTGTGCGGGAAGAGAGGGCAGGACACACCATGCTGTTGATTGCTGCTCCTTCCTTTATCTTTTGCTTTGTATGAGGTTTTAGCTTGTTTTTCCAAGGAAAGGTAGTTTTACCAGCAGTCAGGCAGGGCTGGAGAATCTGCTGAGCTTTAGCTACATGGTGTATAATGGCACAATGGGAGGGATAAATACATTGATGATTGTGGGCAGGGACAGCGCCAAGATAATATTAGGGGGTAGGATTAGAGAAGGTAGATGGAAAGATTTTCCTAAAACACTTGAGCCATTTGAACAATCAGTTTATCAGAAACACTGTAAATTGGAGACGGCTGTAGAGATGGGAGAACATAAAAGTCCCAAAGTTGACGGAAAATCTCCTTCTCCTTTCAGTAGGGTTTCTCCTACCCTTTCTGGAGCAGGAAAACAGCAGCAGCTGGGTATTTTACCTTTAAAAAAAGAAAAAAAAAATCAGGCAGGGATAATCTCAGTAATTACCTGAGCAACCCAATGCAGCAAACTCTTCATGCAGCTCACAGGGCTTCTTACAGTCCCCATCCTGGTAACTGCAGAGCACAGTCATTTCCCTGGGCTGAAATTACGGAGGGACTGGGATTAGTTACTACTGCCGTATGCACAGGAGTAGTCAAGATAATCATGGTAATAGTCAGGTGGATCATTCTGTGCAAAGACTTCTGTCAGCAGCTAGTAGATCTTCTCAGGGAGAGTCAAACCACAAGAAACTGGTGTCGGTGAGCTTCCAGAAATTCGCCCACACAGTTAATCGGGTCTCCCTGCGTATAGATGCCCACAGTGAGATGTACATGGTGGCCTCCCATTGCTGCATACTGGGAGGAATCTTTCCCTGGAAAAAGTGGTGTTGATGCATCAAAAATCAGGGTGCATAAGGGCAGGGTGACTGTAAGAGTTAGAAACTTTTTCACTTGCCTGACATGGCTTTCCAAGGGAATATCTACCATGTGCTTTGACTCAAGTAAAAGCACACCTCTTATGTTAGATACTTCGAATTAAGGAATTTGAGACGTTATAGTTTCATCACCTCCAATGGAAACTGAATGCCTTCTGTGAGTCAGATTGCTCCAGAAATCATGCTCAGAGACAAAGCTACAGATGAGTAAAAACTACTTAATTGTACCACATCAAAGGTCAAGCCCAGATTGGAAAGTTTATCAAAGATTGTCACAAAATGGAAAACAAATAAGTGTCTAGTTCTGCCTGCCTGAAGAGATTGGCTCCCTATTGCACAAAGTTCGTGGGTACTGTTCTGCAAAATCCCTCCAGTGCGGTGTTGTGGAAGAAGCTGAAGCTCCACAGAAGCAGGCAGTGGGGGCAAGGAGATGCACAAGGCTTGTGGCTCTTGCTTCCCATGGCCTGGCGTTCGGGAAGCTTTGCCTTCCCAGGATGTCCAGAGCTCTTGGTGTCTTTCTCTGTTTCTACAATAAGAGATTCAAAGACTTCAACAAGCAAAATGTCTGCAACACATCTGTTGGACTTGCTGCTCTGTTTGCATGTATTAATTATTTATAATGATTTTCAAAACCAATACCTGAAAGTCAGGAGTGACAAATTCTTCATTTTCCACCTTAAGGGGAGGTGACGACTCCTCACCTTTATTTTTTATACACTCATGGAATAATAGCCTTTTCTGGTCACTTACTCAGCCAGGATTTGTCACTCCAATATTTCATTAACCCTGTAACATAAAAATCAGAAGATATGTATGAGGCTGAGCAGCAGCATATAACTCCTTTGGCAGCATTCACAGCTTAAACGTAACCCATGCAGAGCAAATAATTTGTGAAGGGAGGTGTCAAAACTACTATCTTCCGCCACTTTTGGGGACCTCTGCCTTCTGTCACCAGACTGTAAATTAGGCACTAGGAGTTGATAAGGTGATTTGAGCAGATCAAAACTCAGTTTCTGGGAAAGCCCTTGCTGGCTCAGCCATTACAGCAATGATGTGAATCCCGACAAGTGTAATTTATTGATGTGATTCTGTCCATCCCTGTGCCAGAGGCTCCATGTTGATCGAGGGGCCGCTTTGCAAGTTACCAGAGATGCTGTCTGCCTGCTGCTCAGGGTGCTGTCCCTCTTACACGTGGTTTTCTCAGGAATGGGCCTGCTCTCTAGCATGCCCAAATAGCAAGTGCTTTTGTGGGATTATTACAGAACCTCCTGGGGAAAAGACAAATCAGACTTTTTATCTGCTTTTCTGCTTGCCACAAGCTTCCAACCACTAAAGGCACTTCTGCTCCTCTCTGCACTGTCAAAGGACTTAAGATGATCAATTTATAATGTCTACAGAGTGCTAGGATGAAAAGATGTTCTGAAAATGCTTTGGATGAAAAGATGCTGCAAAAGAAATAATCTTTACCCTTATAGACTGATTACAATCTATTGTGCCATGGATTAGTGGGTGAGTATTTATTCAGCTTATTTTTTATTCCTATGTACAGATGCTCTGGACCACAATGACCCCTTTGAAGTCATTATTGGCTCTTGCGTCCATGACTAGCATAAAGGGCACATTAATAAGCTGTGTATAGAAAAAGACAATGAAGTCCCCAAGAAGTCATCAAGAGTCTATTGTGTCAGTCTGACTGTAGCCCACAAAAGATACTGAATCAGTAAGCTAAAAATATCCTTCAGAAATGCTGTTGACACAGTTATTTTACATTGGCAGCAACATCCTCCCCACACATACACACGCTACCCTTGCTAGTCCCGCTCAGAGCGATGTATGTTCTGGGAAGCATCTGGCTTTTCTTGGGATTCAGTGATCTCCAAATGGCACTGTCTGCACTGGCACCTTCAAGCTTTGTTAGTGAAGTGCAAGGGAAAACAGGAACTTACATTTTAACTCTGTCCTACAGTCCTTTGTGTGAAATGCTTTGAAAAACCCAGCTAGAGACTGCTGTTATGTCAAAGAGCTGACAGAGAAAAGGACAGGAAAAGTTGGGAAGGAAACGGGTACCGACGGTGTTTCTGCCCCTTTTGGTCCCGGAGGTGCTCCATCCTCACAAAGACACTGCTTCCTCGGCCTGAGCATCCCTCCCCTGCAGGAGGGACCCTTCCTCTCTCTCCAACAGAAGAGGAGCCGATCTTACAGTGTTACCACCAGTGTTACCACCCCTGGCAGTTTGTCTCCTGCATGTTGGCTGGGACATTCAGGGGAGCTGGTCACGAGAGCCTTTGCAATGGGTGGAGCAGCTCAGCTGACTCGGAGGTATTGCTCTGGGCTGTCTGCAGGCTCAGGCAGACATCACCACACTTTCAAGATATTCCTCACAATTTCTGGTCTTAGGGACAATGTTTCTTTTTTTAATGGAAGCTGGAATTGGGTTGTTACTAGTCAAAATCAAGAGCTGGAGAGCAATATATGTTCAGCCCTTATTTTAGTCTCAAGACGTCCTAAACTAAGAGGGCAGTTCGCACCATCCTTAGCGTAGTTGTCACTGTTGACACAGCAAAATAACTTCCTCCAATGGCCAGTTGTAGTGTAAAAACACTAACCAATACCAACACAGCAGGCTTACCCGAATACTTAAACCTGCTCTAAACCATTCCTGGGAGCAAGTGAAATATGAGAGATATTTCAACAGAGGGCTTGAAAAACCCTTTAATAGGGAACCATGTCACCCTAACATGTTCTGATCCTGCAAGAAGTTACAGCGCATAAACGACCACAGAAACAAGCAAAGAGAAAGATGGGAATTGATGTAAAATTCAGTTCTGCTTTTCACTTTCCTGCTTAAACAGGATAAGGAACAAGATTATTCCCTGTCTTACTTGGCTGTAGAGTCTCCAATATTGTGTCTAACTCATGCTGAGTAATGTGTATTGATTGCTTTGTTACAAGCTTTATTGTTCAGTCCATCACCAATAAAAAGTTTATGTAAAACAAGAACCGAAGACAGCAAATGAGAGAAAGTGAGCTGGAGAGTGTGAATGCACACAGGGGGTAAATATTACTTTTATTTCCACACAGATATCATATGCCCAATTTTTAGCAGCAAGAATTTGTTTTTCATCACCCTGTATTAAAGACTTTGGAGGAAGGGTTTTGTTTTATTTTTTTTTCTGCTTGCTGATGTTCAAATTTTCTTAGCAAATAAAGTACCAGCAAAGCAGGGGGAAACCAGGTGAAGATGCTAAATTTGCATATGAAAAGGAGTGGCTAAGCATTTTGCTGCATTTGAAAGGAACAGAAAAGGAAAGAATGAGGATTTACAGCAGGAAACTGATTACAGCAGGAACAGGTGATGTGGAGGACGTAGCTACCAGCACTTTTCTCTGCTTCTCATGGCTTCTGGGGTGAAGATCATTTCATTTCTGTGGCCAAACAGTATTGCAAGCTTTGGCCTTCGCTGGGATGATAAACAAAATGAGGCTAGTGATAATGATATTTTATTTGTAAAGGGGAGTGCTCTCCTCTACAAGCAGCTTGAGTGAGATCCACCCACTTTGCTTCTGAAACACTGGAACTACCCTCACCAATAAGCAGGTATGGAAACAGATGCAGGGGATAAACGAGAGTTTTGTTAATTGACCAAGACCCAGCCCAGGATGCTGTTACGCCATGGTACCACCATCGTCATACGGCTGCGGTGCTGGCACAGGGCTGTGCCGTTCCCCGGCTGGTGCCACGGCTCGCAGAGCACTGCGTGTGCTGCAGCCTGGCTCTGATGAACCCAGCCCTCCTTGCAAGCTGCCTTTGTTGCTGGGTTTCCCTGCAAAGCATCACAAGGACATTTATCAGTCTCGGTTCTTGCAGTTCCATTAACTTTTCCTGGCCTAAGACAATAAAGATGTGGAGTTAATTTCATTCATTTAACCAGTGGGAAGGGGGTGGGGGTGAAAAATAGACAGAATGCATTTTCTTTTAATCTGATGGATACAGGATGCCGTGCTCGCATCCCCGATACAGTCAGCAGTGTCAGCACTCACTGGCATCTCGAGCTTTGCAAATAATGACTCACTTGGTTCAGTGGTTAAAGTGCAGCAAAATCATGGAGTAAAATAGTGCTTCAAGGTTATTCAACAAGATGTTTTGAAGCAAAGCAAAACTGAAAGTTTACTTTATTTTAAGGCAATTATTTCTGTCTTTTTTTTTGTTGTTGTTGTTTTCTAAGTAGCAAGAGGATAAAGAGGCCAGTTTCAAAAAAAAAAAAAGTGTTATTTCAGAAGGAAGAGTGGAAACATTCTGTCAGGAAACAGCAATGTGAGAAAATGTTTCGACCTTTCTTTTTGTTTCTTGTAACTTGGCTCTTGTAATTTTGTATTTTTGTCCTAGCTGAAATTCTTCACATGCTGAGTCTGAACTGAAAAGTTCTGCTCATCACTTCCCCCAGATGCCGTACACTGGTGAATTAGATATTTTCCCAAAGAATGTTGCCTTTGTCCCTTCCCATGATCCTGGTTTTGCCCAGGTGAAATGCAAGCAAAAAGCATTGTAGCAGATGTTGGAACATCAGTATAACTTCTAAAGAGTGGGATTGGAAGAGGAACAAACATGGATCATGTTTCCCCCATACAACTGGTCTTTCTCCAGCTCGGAGGCTGCCTGGGCTTGTTAACAGCTTGGGTAGGGAGGGTGGTCCTCTGCGCTCCAAGAAGGTTGGACAGTGTGGATCAAAAGTGTGATGATGGGTCACTAGAGGGGGATGCCAGATGGAAAGCAGAGAACAGTGCCTAGCAGATGTGAGAGTAGTGCAAACCAGAAACAGAGACCTATTACCCACTGTTATCACTAACCTCCCTCCTCTTGGAATTAGAAATGGACCTTTTAGCTCACTCTAGTAGAATTTTGGTCAAGCATCTGCAAGTTGCCATCAATAACTTGCTTGTAAACCCTGACAGGGAGTCTTAAACAAATCCTTTTTTACCCATACTTGTGTTACTCTTGATCAATCACATTTAGTTAAAGAAAGAAAACATGGTCTCTGCATCTTGTGATCCTGTTCAAAAACTTGGGGCATGTGTCACAATTTGATTAAATCATCCTCTCTACAAAGATGCTATTTAATGAATTACAACTGAATTACAACATTCTGAAATGAAAGAAAAAGGAAGAGTATGACATCGGGGATACCCATGACAACAAAAAATTACTTCAGCTAAGCATAGCATTGGAGGTATACAACTTGCTACTGGTGTTATGCATCCTCCAGTACGTGCTGGGTGAACGCTCTGTTGGTCATTTTTGGCCAACAAGCAAAAGCAGTGACAGGGCAGTGCTGCCCCACCACCGAAATGCAGCCACCTCTGGGCACTAACAGGACAGACCTATAGAAAACTGAGTGCGTGAGGATAGAGAGAGGAAAGAGGGTGGGAAAAACACCCTTCAAATCTGTTTGAAAGCCGGGAGATTTGGTACAAAATAAACTCAGAAGACCCTGGCAGAGAACGTTTTGTGTTCAGTGCCTTGTCATCCACCACAGTTTCTTGGTCCACGTTCGCTCTGGGTCGGAGGTAGCTGCTCTGCGGAGATAGCGGTGGTCGGGCAGGCGCTCCCCTCACAGCTAGCTGAGCCACAGCTCCACCGGAGAAAGGTTTCCTGATCTCTTTGAAATAGGAGTTCAAGAGCCAGATCAACCTTGCCAGAGCCTGACAGTTTCCTGTGGCAGATGTCAGTTTGAACACGAGCAAAGAGTTATTTAATCTCAACTACTGAATCCAGCTTCTGATAGCTGTAAGCTGTCCTGTGTCCCCTCACAGCACCCCTGTTTGATAGGAACAGCAAATTCCTTTCGTTGAATCAGGAGCAAGAGGTTTATGCTGTGTGTGAGTGAGCAAAAACGCAAATGATTCTGTTCCTAATTAGCCTAATGAGCCTTTTGGCTCTCACATGATGACAAGTAAATGAATTTGCCCTTTCCTTGACAAGTTCTTATGGGAATGATCCGAAGTCTTTCGTAACAATGTATCAAAAGTACAAAGTCATTAAAAACAGTTGTCCAACTATGAAATTAGTTATTGATCAATATTGCTTCCAGACAGCCATATTGTTCATTCAAACAACAACAACAACAACAAAAAAAAAGGAATCCCAAAGTTCATATTTCTTCATGAAAGTAGGTTATTGAAATACTCAAAATATTTGAGATCTTGAGGTCATATATGTCTGTATTTCTCACTTTTTTTAATTTGGAGCTCCACAGGGGTCTTGCACTTTGAAGAAGTAGTTGATATGCCTGTTCCTGGCTGCGGACATCAGCTTCTCCTGGAAGAAGCCTTACTAAAAGGAGCAGAACTAGTCCTCCTGTGAGTCACAGGGGCTCTGTCATCTTCTAGGCTGTGAAGCGTAGTTCAAAAGAGAACAGAGGGCTCCTAAAAGTAGCTGAAAGGCCCATGATCTGTGAATAGAGCCAGGAAATGACTGAGTCATCTCAAGTGTTACTAAGGACCAGAAGAGTGGTATTAGAGTGAAGAAGAGTGCGGAACAGGCTGGAGCAATGGCCCCATCTCCACAAGGATGATTTTCATGGTCTCCCAGGCAGGTCAAGAGATGTGTGCCTGCGCCTCCATAATCCCTCTCAGTCTTAGAAGGCAGAAGAAGGAAAATGTAGGGGAAAATAAAGGTGGATCAGTGAAACAATACTTGGAATCACACTAAAGAAAGCCCACGCTCTTTTAAGACGAGGGTGATGGACAAGGGGAAGTGACTGTCTTACCACAGCGTTTTAAGTGTGTCTGTGCAAAACCATAATGCCCTCCCACAGTCCTCTCCCTTGCACAGAAGTCACATTTGTCAGAATCTCAAAAATTCCCAAGTGCAGTTTGGGTTTCATTTCACTCTGAGGCAATTGCCAGTCCCCATTCATTTGTGGGCTGAGCTGATCAGAAATTTTCAGAAATATAGTAGGTTTTTCCAAATAAATATTTATTTATCAAAACCAACACATCTGGCAAAAACCAAAACAAAGCAAAATAAAACAACCAAACAATGAAAAAGAATATTTCCCTGAACTTCCAGTTCTCAGAGGAGTCTGGCCCAGCAAATGGCGCAGTTATAATGCTGTTCCTCCATTACAATTGCTTCAGAATGATTACTCTTCTATTTCATCCTCAGCTGATTAGTCCCTGGGCTCAATTGCTTTCAAATGAATAAAATACCATCTATTTGTGTTTTTGCTTCTGTGGGAAAAATTCTACTTACTGTGATAAACTAAATAGATTGGTTTTGTCTGTGTGGGGTTTTGTTTTGAAGAATGAAATAAATTTGCTGGAAGTGAAATTCTGATTTTTTTAGTATCTCTACTGCAGCTCTTCTATTGTCTTGATTTGAGAAGCAGTTTGCATACCTGATACAAACAGTTCTGGAAGCTGCATTTGAATTTTGGAAAACATAACAGATATTTTTTTCCCTATCTTTCTCCTCTCTGGAAAAAAACCTGCAGAAATGCCCACCCCCCCACCCCCAAAGCTAATAATTATGCTTTTCTCACCATACCTATAAGGATGAGCAATCATTCAAGAAATGCTGTACTTTAAAGATACATAGTCCTTGCCCTCCTTTTTAATACAAGTTGTTCAGATAATTCAGAAAAGTTTTAGATAGTCATCCAAAGTGAATCTTATCAGGTTTGCCCATTATTTCTTATCCAATCTGAAACATGCCAGGCATAATTTAGATTGAGATACTTGGCATCTCGCAAACCCTTGCTACATGTCACTCAAATCCAGGTGATGGGCATTTCAAAGAAAACCAAGGAGCAGTTCTGAGCACTTCTTTACATGTGTCTTCGGACCCGCATTTCTTCTTTGGAAGCCCTCTAGTTAAGGCTTGCATTTCTGATACATTTCCATGCACTGTTAACCTAATTGGACCCAACATATATTCTAAGATTGTCGTTAATATTTTTTAACACATTACAGCATCTTTACCCTTGAGCAGTCAACCGAGTTTTCATCTTCGTAAAAATGGGTTCCTCATAATCAGACAATATCCAATCATTTCCAGACCATAAGGTAAATTTCCTCTATATTCTTTCAATTTTGTGGTTTTCTTACCAATCAGCACAATACATTTCACCCTACGGATTATTTCTCCATAAACCTTGCCACTGTTGCCAGAAGCTACTGGAAAGGATGCTAATGTCACGTCAAAGCGACGCCCACAAGCTAAATGAAAGAGGACACAACTCTGAGCACTTTAGCAGAATTGCTCCACTTATTCTTGTAGTTTTGACCCTTTACTGATTCTGATCATCTTCAAAATGAATAAAACACCAACGGTATTTTTGTAATATAGTAATAATGTGCCAGTGTTATATTATTTAACAATACTGATGGCTAGATAAGTGGTACTACAGCCCACCGATTGTTTAAATTACTTGTTACTTTATCTGTACAGCAGTAACATTTTGGAGCCCAACACCTGAATACCACAGTCTGAGGTGATCCAGAAAAACATTAAAAGAATGACCCTAAGCTAAAATGACTACTGGCGTTTGTTAGGTACTGCTGCAATAACAACGATAATCACTCAGAACAATTACTGGGTAAAAATGAATTTTTAAAATATAAATTCAGCAGGTTCTTACTGTTACTATCTAAAATTGGACTATCTAGATTATTTTAAGTGGAAGATTTTTGTTTTGTATCCATGAAATTGCTACCATATTAACAAGATTTTCCAGACATTAATGGATTGATTTCTGTATAATTGTAACTATATTAATGCATCCCAATTACCTCTAAGTAAAATTTAAATTAAGTTAAATTGGATAAATTAAAAATGTTTGAAAACTCTGCATGGAAACCTTGAGGCATCCTAAGATTGTCATTTCTCATCTCTAATATCATTCTTTCTGCAACTGAGAACACAACATAAGCAGTCTCAGTTCTCCCAAGATGTGTAAGCTGTTGTTTTCTGTACATTTCAAAACCAACTTAAAGGTCTCTCCATAAAGCCAATGTGATTATTTTTTCCCCACTGATGGAAAAAGTGTCTCTGGCTGTTTCCTCATTTATGTTAGTTTCTTATTGACGAAGCGAAATGCATAGACGATCCATTTATAAAGTGAAGACATTCAACTGTAAAGACAGGTTTAAATTTATAGTGGAAGCATTGGTATTAGTCTGAAAGAAAGAGAGCAGACATGGAGGAATCTTCTGACACCACAGGCACTCAGCAGCAACCCGCAGCTCTTCTGTGTACCGTTGCTCCAAAAGGCAAAGCTATGCTGCTTCCCACGGTCGTGGCTGGGATGAGCCCTCTGCAGGGCATGGTGGCAGATCAGGCTGGCACAGCTTTTATCCAGTCTTGGAGAACACAACCATGCTCTAGCTTAGCCAAGAGCTGCATGGACTATGTTGCACTAGAAGAGTTTAAGTCAAAAGTGGCTTCAAGTGGAACCTCTTCATGACGAAGTTCTCTCCTCACCAGAGTGAGACCTGTGCTGAAGTTACGTGCACACTGGGAATAGAAGTGGTGCACTTCTGAGAGGAATTTGGATGGTTTGGTAAAGCAGGCATAGGCATGGCAACTTTGCATGTGTTTCTCCACTGTGTTTTTGAGATCGCATCACCTGATATCTCAAGGTATTTCGGCTTACTTGCACCTTATTTGCTCATCTCGTGACTCTCATCTCTGGCTGTCTCTTCCAAAAGTCCTCTCCAAAACCACATGTCTCCAGTTTCTGATTTCTAGAGATGCACTGGGCTAGGAAGGGCCTTGGGCTGCATCTCCGTTAAGGTGGTTGATGGTCGATTCGGAGATCAAGATTTATTATGTGACAGCCTCGTTGCCACTGCTAGCATGTTCTATCTTCTCTTTAGCTGAATTTTTCCAGTTGTACTCCTTTGGCTTCAAAGGTTGGCCAGGTGGTCTGCTCTGAAATGTAGCAGCTAACTAAAACTGGCACAAACCAGATAAAATACTCAATTTTGACTGTCTGTGCTCTGCTAGAATTAGGCAGATGCAGGTTACACTGCGGAGAACCAATGAAAGCCATGCCCCTCCCTGCAGCAGAGTCATTCACACGGAGAGAAAGCTGCTCACGGGGAAGAGATGGCTTGCAGAAAGGTGTTTCTTAATTGTGTTTTTGTTCCGGACCCTCTGGTGAGCAGAGACGCACTGGGAACAAATGAAAGTTTTTGGCATTGAGGAAAAAAAAAAAAAGAGGAAAAAGTTTTGCCTCTTAGAGCAGGAAAATAGTTTGAGGCTATGTTTTAATTAAAATGAATATCTGCGCTATCTTAATGTTATTGCCAGTTAAGTGTAGCAGGGTGATTTAGAGTTCTATAACACAATTATACTCCGGTAATGAAGCTCCGCAGAATTATCCCAGGAATTCAAAATGCAGAGGGGAGCAGTCGCTCTCATTTGTAACCACGTTAGAACCTTTAATGGTACAGTATTTTCTGTTTTCCTCAAAGATTAACGCAGTCGTATTTAAGTCTCTGGTTACATTAAAGAGATTGGGAACGGGTGACAGAAGCTGTGTTACTGTCCCTCCAGCGGTTCTGCTCCAACTGTTCTACCAGCAGAGAGGTGACAGCATCACCTCATCCTGCTCTTGGTCTTTCTGCTGGGGGACAAGATGTGGGTAATTAATGAGAAATACCACCCGAGGTGAGGTGTTGCAGAGGAGGCCTTAAATAAGTGACTATTCTAGCAGTGATAGAATCTCCAGGGAAGATGCCCTGACAGGTGGCAGCATTTCAAAGCCCTACACCTTTGCAATGCGGCTGCTTTTGGGTCCTTCTGGAGTCCTGAGGAGGTCTTGTTTGCTTGTAGGCTTCTGATTATGTTTCCTGCTAGGGAAAAGAGGGGATGCATGGGATCAGGCAGCTCCCTGCTCCACTTAGTCCTCTTCCGTCTACATGAAAAAACAGTTCTACCTCTTCAGTTGTGTTCCAACGCAGCAGAAGTTACACACTTCACAGATATTGCTGGAGTTGTGTATTTAGACTCACATACCATGGAGTTTGACCTCTGGAAGTATCTGGGTCATGCCTGGTTTTTGTACCTCAACATGCTTTATCATGTGAGCCAGAAACATTCATATTCTCTGTAAGGAAAACACTCAGATTCGAACAGATTCACCCTTCTGTCCATGCACATGAAACGCCTCATTTCTCTGCCCCAAGAATTAATTTGGTCAGTTCAGAATGGAGCCAGAGCACAAGCCCTTAAAGTCCCCCAAAAGTCTGGGCTTGAGCCAGCTGTTGAGTTACAGTGAATGTAGAAGCATAGACACACCAGAACCTGCTCTCCTACAACGACTCTTCACCTCTTACTGAGAAAGACACAAGCTTTTGTTTCCAGAAATAGGAAAACTGTTTGGAGAAATCAAGAAGCACTGTCAATCTTCATTCCCATTTGGAAATAAATTTATTTGGCATTGAGGAAAGATGAAAACTGAAATGGAAGAAACTTCACATGAGTTTTTGATTTGTAACGCACAGATTAGAAGCAGAAAGGAATCGATACGATAATAAAGGCAATCCTCGGGAACACCTCCAAACCCCTGTGGCAAGCAGTCTGATTAATCCAAGCAAACAGCCAGTGGATACTCTCTCCCTGTCTCTGAATTTTCTTGCACAATTTCATGCCACAACTAGGGTCCAGGCTGTTCAAATAAGGCATATCCTTCAACTTTACAGGATTTTCACTGTTCAAATCTTGCATCATATCCCTGCATATACAGAGAATCCAGCTCCAACTAGGTGACACTTTTTTTTGGGGGGGTGGGGGTATGGGGGACAGGGGTGTGGGGAGGGGTGAAAGATGGGGCACAAAATAAATTTAATGAACTTCTTACTATTCTGTTCTATGGTTCAGTTTGAAATAAATCGGGATGAAAGAAATGTTTCAACTCTGAAATGTGCAGGGTTTCTTACATTTTCAAAGTGAGATGTTTTTATTTGCTTGCTTGAAACTAGTTTTAGTTTGTCCATTCCTTTCCAGTGGAGACTTCTGCCACCATGTTTCCTAGATCTCAGCAGTAAGATCAGCTCTTTCTTTCAGGCCCTGGTCTATTCACACTGAGATGTGATTTTCTGCCTTCAGGCCTTCTAAAATATTATCCAATGGGGCAAAATGCTGCTCAACATGCATAAAGACCTTGCCTTTCACCTTTCGGTCAGTTCCACCTCTACAGCCCCAAAAGCACAATTCTTCCATTGTGTAGCTTTACCTGAGGAGTAAAGGCTGTCACCTCACAGCTGTGTAAAAACCCACAGCTTAAGCTTCAACTAGAGGAAGAAGCGCACGGTTAGCATAAAAAATAGGTCAGTCCCTTTTCTGCAGAAAACATTCCTTCTGCAAATTTTTGGTCCCTCTCCAATCGCTTGCTAAAAGCTCATGACCATGGAATAAAGGCTAAGGTCAAATGTCCCGGAGCTATGAGACAATATCTCAGGATGCAGGTGTCCTTGGGCTCTGATTTAGGTTTCCATGTGTCTTACTGCATTTGCTTAATGATTTTCTAGGCACCTATGGCCACAGCATCTGGGCTGCTGCCACAAATTAAATGTGATCAGACATTAAATCAAACTGTCTACAGCGGGCTGCAGAAACAGGTCTCTTCCTTCTGCTACCACAGTCAGGCATAAGTGCCTCAGAAATGGTTCAAATCCATGCAAAGGCATTGCTGAAAGGATGTATCTTGTGGTGCTCTCGGAAAGCTGGCAGATTGTGGATTACCAGAAAATCTATGCTCCTGAGCTGGAATTCTTCCACTGTAACTAGGGCTGGAAAACAGCTCAAATTGCTTAAATCTTCTACAGCCTCACTCTCTAGAGAACCTACCACTGGTCTCCTTTCGGGCAAAATCTCAGGCATCATTTACACAGCACCCTGAGGTTGGGATGCTGAGGCTTTAGTGGTTTATGTCTCATTACTAGGCATTTATTCTCCCACCATGACTGCTTGAATCTGCATAGCACGTGTTGAGGGAGCTGCATACCCATCAGGAGCCATGGCCAGTGTGAGTGTTTGTGCCTGCACTTGTATTTGATCTCATTTGGGATTTCTATTCTGTATGTTACTATTGGAGCCAGACACATACATGACCATTACCTGCTTGAGTGCTAACAGCTGGATTGTTTAAATTGTCTAAGACATAAAAGAAAGAATTAACAATAAATTTCTCTGAACAAAAGTACCACAAACTCAGCCCTGTTTGGAAGTATGTAAAAAGTCCTATCTAGCACTATGACAATATGAAGTTATATCTGAAACACTGACTCCGCGACAGCTTGTCAAAATAGCCCGATACTCATTCAATTTAATCCCCTTCATCGTGAGAGAGTCAGGGAGAATCTCAGGGCATGTAAAAATCTATCTGCATGTGCCCATCTGCTTGCAGTAGCTTTGTATCGCAGCTTGTGAGGAGAGTGTCAGTGGTTCTTTGCATGGGAAGGGAAGGTCACTGTCTCTGAAGGACAAATTCCGCCTCTCTGTCCAACAAACTCCAGGAGTCATTGGTCACCCTCGGATGACAGCTCTGAATTGCAGGGTGATGTTTGCTGCATTTATTTCTCAGAGTAATTCGGTGGGCGTGTGCAAGTGGAGGAGGGTGTCACACATTTGGCCGAGTTCATGGTGCGAAAGAGGCAGTAGGCCACGGTCACCACAAAAACACCAAGGGCTATTTACAGAACAGAAAAAATAATCAGAAGCTGTTTACTGATTAAACGTGAAGCCAGCCCAGTCCTTCCAAAAGAGCAATCATCTGCTATTCATCACAGATTTCTGCAAGTCTGGATGCAAGAGCTATTGCAAAGCTCTGGAAATCCTTCACGTTCAAAGTCACTTTCTGTTGCTAGTAATAATGAAACAGCAGCCCTGAGAACCTTGACTGAGCCTTGGTTCAGCTTCTGAACAGAGGAGGAAAAAATCAAACATGGGCAGTGAACAGAGTGAAGTATGTCCCTTCTGCTGGGCAGCAAGTCAGTGGCACAGCTAGGACTGTGCAAACCCAGACTTCCAGAGTCATGCTCAGGGTCACACAACACCTGTGACTGGAACCCAAACCTGGGTCAACTGCATCTTCAACCAGCAGTTAGGATTGAGGCTAAGGGGTTGCAGACTTGCTGGAGAAACAAGAATTCTCTTGGGTGAAGAATGACTGAGGGTATCTTCTCCCCTTTTAGAGAGTCATCTTCCATTAGGAAAAAGAAATCAATTGTGAAGAATTTTATCTTGCTCCTGGAAAAGCCACTGTGTAGGTGGAACCGTCACATATTAACACTGCTTCCAATCATCAGCAAAACTCAAACAGCAACAACTTTCTTTCTCTGCTTCACCCTCAGTTTGAGGACTGATTTTCTAATATACCCGTAGCTTCGCTTGAGAAACTGTCTCCTACCTTGAAAACAAGCAAGAAGGGAAAGGAAGACCAGCTCAGTGCTGAGCATATGAAGCCAAAGAGAAAACAAAACAGAAATCCTTGGGAAAAGTCTGCCTGATGGGATAGGTCCTGTGCTTGACTGCACTACACTCTGCAGCACTTGACTCAGAGAGAACTTGAGGTAAGGATCTCACCAGAACAGGATAACGACACGTAGAGTCGTCATTTCAGAGACATCACTTCAAATGTCACCTGGGTCACACAGTTATGGTCTGAAACCAGGAGGGTGCTTTGGCTATTGAAACACGGAATGAGCTTTCAGAGCACATGGTTTTAAACCAACTTGAACAACGATTCCCTGCACATTTTGCAGCAACTCCTTCAGTCTCTGTGCTTCTCTCCTCTCTGTAGTGAGGACAATAGTTATCATATGTACTGGGACACTGTAAAGCTTCATCTGATGAAGTTATTGGTGCTCTTTGTAACTACAGAGTGTTACGAGAAGAGATAATGGAAGCACAAGTGAATTTCACATTTCGGTGGTAGCCATTAAGCCTTGCAAGAGTCCTCTGACGTTGAAGATGTTTTATCTCTCCACTCCAGTGAGAGATTAGCCTTCTAGGATTCACCTTGCGTTTAAACCTAGACAGGCCTAATATCTGGCCGTGCCTCCTCTAGTGTTGTTACTTAATCCAGAGAAAAGAGAGTATCTGAGTATTATTTGAACCTGCTTTCCAGTTCGAAATGTCTGCCTAAAAATACACGTGGTGCTCTCTTCCTATCATGGGTAGTGACGTCAGCACTACACTGCTAGTTGCCAGAAGTCAGCGATGTGTGTCTGAAATCCTCTTCTGAGTTTCATTGGAAGCCAAGCACGGTCTCATCTCCAAGTGTTTTATCTTTATGGATGTTCAATGCCTTTCGTGTTGTCAGTGTGGATATTTCTACATCCCTTGCTGACTGTAAGATGCCCGGCATTAGCACCGCAGTGACACAATCAGGTAATATCTTCTGTCCGAGGGAAAATGTCAGTCCTTCTGTTTACAGATGGGTGAATGCAAATGAAGGGTAAGGATTGTCACAGGTCCCTGCAGAGACATACTCTGCACATGGGTGAGCACAGGGTGCACATGTGGCACACGGGGATCCTCCGCACACATCAGCTGCAGTCCATGCGTACAGCAAACTCACTGCATCTTTTCTGTAGGGCTGCCCAGTGGACAGAGGTAGCTCCAACTGAGGTGTCTACCCTGTCAAAACTGCAGGATGGACAAGGAAGACACATACCAGTAAAAGCTGCGTAGGGCAAGAAGTACCAGGAGAGAGGCCAGGGGAAGTTCACACGAGAAGTAGGAATCGAGCCCTAACTCTCCCAACATTCAGCCAAGAGTTCATGCATTACGTTCTCCGTTCTGGCAGTAAAGACCATCCTCACCCAAAGCAACACAGCCGCGATACAGCTTCTGCAGGTTCCCAGCTAGGATGAGTCACAGGCCTTTCCTTTGTGGCACAGTTCCGTCACGGTGGCAGAGTTAGAAGGACCAGTGCGTCTTACCACTTCAGTTTGTGGTTTAGCACTGGGATTATCAGGTCTAGGGTTGTCATAGAATCATAGGAGCATATGTTGCCTGTCAATGTTGTCCCAGGGCTGAAAGTCAACAAAAAATAAACTCTTTGAAATGGAAAGCAGAATTTTGCAGGGAGCCAGGGCTGTAAGAACTATGACCAAAAAATTGCTTTTTTATTCATTAAAATTCAAATGCAGATAAATAACCAACAGTTCCAGTGAGGATTATGGAACTTTTGTATTTATGAGGAAGCAGAAATTTTATAAATATTGAGATTGGCTATTTTCTACCTACATACCTCTTTTTTTTTTTTTTTCTCTCCAGAAGAGTAATAACATTTGCTAGTCCAGCAATAGTGGTATGCATTTATGCATCAGCTTTCATTCAGAGATCTCCAAGCACTTCACTAACATTAGCTGCACGCAGCGTCACAGAGCTCTTATAGAGGTAAATAATGAATTATTATTCCCAGTTTACAAATTGAGAAATGTTTGCACATGAAGATCAAGGAATTTTGTCCACAGGTGAAGGCTGAGAAGATGGCAAAGATGTGGCAGAGTCTGGGAGCTGCGACTACAGAAATTATTCTCCATCTGAGGGACTTCCTCAGTTTAAAGGCATGGTTAGAGGAAAAGTTACTGCAATAACTGATGATCTGAACTTAAAGCATGTCAGTCACATCATACTAACTGCCTGTGTGCATACTGTAGGTTACAGTAAATGAGAGTATCTTATCCTTACAGATCAGCATCAGTATAGTATAATTTAAATACGGTCTTGGAAGGGTAAATCAACGCAGCGTTGTGTACTAAGTAGTTATGTTGCCTCGCGTATTCGGTTAGTTTAGGTATCTCTACATAGCACTGAATTATGCCATGTAAATGTCATTTTTATGGATAAGGTCAATTTAAAATATGTTCCCAGCAGCAGCCGCAACAACAACAACACAAAAGATGTTTTAAAGGTTGTCAAAAGTTCTCCTCTACAAGACTTTTTAATGAAATTTGCACCTGCTTTAAAAAAAAAATCAGTCATAAAGATTATGTGAAGGAAAAAAAAAAAACACCTGACAAACTCAAAGCCAAAATAAATACAGACTGAACAGAACATGTGGCAGGGAATCCACAGCATTTAGTGGCGGCAGTGATTAATTACCACGGCTGTATAGTCACACCTCCATCTAAGTTTGAACATGTCTTTTAAGTTTGCATCCACTGGGATTTGTTAGACCGTTTTCATTTCAATTTAGGAGCATTTTGCTTACAAATCTCTTCCCCGTGTACGTACTGAATGACCATGATCAAGTCATCACCGTACTCTTCTTCAGTGCTTGTAATATGACCAACATCTTCCGTTGGAAACCGTCATCTCCAGTCCGTTATGAAGGGAGGAATATGCGGCTGTCTCTGAGGCATGGGCAGCCTTTCTCTCGACATGCACAAGCCCACAGTTCTCATCTAAAGTTGCTAAAGGAAGTGATCCAGAGGGCGAGATTTCAGGGGGAAATCACTGGTATTTGATTATTTTGTTAGGACTTGAATGTCTGATCCTTGACTGTTTCTCTCCAATGTTAAGTAAATCTGAGTATTGGGGCTGTTTAGGTTTGGTTTTTGTTTTAACTTTTTTACCCAGGAATCAAATTCCTAACCATGGAATATTGTCGGGATGGAGAAGTTAGAGAGGGCAGTGCTAGAGGCTTTCAGGCAAGAACAGCGTCTGTTTGTGGCTTGATTCATACAGTGGCAAAACCATCCTCAAAATCCCCTTCAAGCAGTTCTCTTTGGTGGCCTGTATCTGCTGAACTCTCTGTCCAGATTCCCAGGCAGAGCAGAAGGCTTAAAGGGTTTCTTGTTTTGTTGTCTCTGGTGTCAAGTACCTGTTACACTGCTTTTCTACTGCTGGCCCTCGACTGATGGATCTGGTAGCATCTGAGGGGAAGGTTCATAGTCCAATGGATTAATGGCGCTTTGATTGACTTGGTGGTGTTTGATGTGCTGTAGATATGCTTGGTCTGTGTCTCCTGTCTCTTTATCTTCCCTGTGCAGTTATGTTGACAGCTTCGCCAATTCCCTCCTAAGCCAGTTTTACAGCACAAGGAGTTTCTCAGTAGCAATTTTTGCCTTTGTTTCCTGGATTTCCTCTGCCATCTGCGCAGCAATACATCCTCTTTATGCAAAGAAGGGGCTCATGAATGCGATAACCCACTTATAAAGTGGTTAACTTGCTCTTTAAGAAGAGAAAGATTCAAATCAAAACCCTTAGTTCCAAAGCTTTAGAAGAGCAAAAATCTAAAGTGCTCCTCCAAAAAATCTGAATTCATTGTGACTGCTGATGCCAAAGACATCTCTTCCATGCACATCGCTTGGTGTGCCCAAACAGTGACATGAGCCACAAGAGTGGACATGGCTTCCTACCACCCGAGAGTCACGCAGTGGAGAAATCCTCACTCAAAGCTGCCAGAGACTGTGCTTTCCACCAAGATTTTGCATGCCTATGAAATGCGCAGTCCAAGCTACAGCACATTCTGGGTTCTTTTCCCAAGCTTGAGTGTGAGGGATGCTGGAGGTGTGAAGAGGGAAGTACGAGTGGGAGGACATGAGGACAACACCTGACCTCTAGAAAAGACTTGATCAGAAAAAGAAAGAGAAGGAAGACTCTGACGGTAACAACACTTGGAATCAAAACCTACGGTGGCTCCAGAGAGAAATCAGCTGCGTTGCACTGGGGTCTGGGTCCCCAGCACCTGATGGTCGGTAAGACGCTCCCTTTGGCATTGGTGTATTCTGTTCTCCCGGGTGTTTTTTAAGTGCAGCAGCTCTCCTTACCCTCCCGTGCAGCTGTTCAACCTTTCCAGACCAACAGCAGGATTTCTGACTAGCTGTGTAAACCCTGAAGAAGCTACAGTCTTGTATATCCAGGTAAAATGCCAGTAAGGAAAAAGATTATTAGGTGGAAAGGGAGATTGTAGATTTCAAAATTGTCCCGCAGAAGAATTAAAATGTCTTTTTAAAATGTTCATCCCTTTCCAGATTGAAATACAAATGGAAAGAACTTCCATGATTTGAATCGCACCTGTGTGCGTGTGCATGAACAACTCGGATTTCATCCCACCCAGAGTTCTTGACACACTGAGGCCAGTTTGATGCTCTGGGGATGAGCTTCACCACCATGAAAGTGAAACTGCATAAAATCACATCCAACGAATGTGAAAATCAGTGACCCCAGGAGGTCACCAGGTCCCCCCTGCTCCATCAGGTGTATCTAAACCGTTCTTGACAGTTGTGTGTGTAACCCGGTGGTTCCAATCTCACCGCCACCTGCTGCAGCCCGTAACTCCCCGCTGGTGGACACTTCCCTTCCGGCTGTCCTGCTTCGATACCACACCGGCTTGATTGACAGGCGGAACAAACCAATGAAGG
>NW_010404109.1:1674-30629 GCF_000710305.1 Buceros rhinoceros silvestris | reverse complement strand
TCCTGGCTTGTATCAGAAATAACGTGGCCAGTGGGAGCAGGGCAGTGATTGTCCCCCTGTACTTGACGCTGGTGAGGCCACACCTTGAATCCTGTGTCCAGTTTTGGGCCCCTCACTATAAGAAGGACATTGAGGGGAACTGGGAATGTTTAGTCTGGAGGAAGCTGAGGGGAGACCTTATCGCTCTCCACAATTTCCTGAAAGGAGGTTGTGAGGAGGTGGGAGTCAGTCTCTTCTCCCATGTTATGAATGACAGGACAAGAGGGAATGGCCTTAAGTTACATCAGGGAAAATTTAGGTTAGATATCAGGAAAAATTTCTTTACAGAGAGGGTTGTGAAGCATTGGAACAGGCTTCCCAGGGAGGTGGTGGAGTCCACACCCCTGGAGGTGTTTAAAAGCCATGTAGATGTGGTGCTGAGCGACATGGTTTAGGGATCCTGGCAGTTCAGGGTGAACAGCTGGGCTTGATGATCTTAAAGGTCTCTTCCAACCAGATGATTCTATGATTCTATGAAAATTATTAAAATACAAAATATTCAGAGAAGCAATTAAACAGCTAATGTTGAAAAGGAAAACACAGTATTCCACATCGATCAACTCCATGGCAGTTCACTCTAGTGACCACAGTACTCAAGTAATTCTGCCAAGGTCAGGGAAATCTTGAGCTACCTGCTGCATAAATATGCAAGTAAAACTTTCTTCTGGGTCAACAGAACTTGTCTACTACCCTTTTTGTGTTAGTTCTTGATTTTCATCTGTGAATGAACATTCCTAGCCTGTAACACTTTTCCGTTTTGCTGAATCTCTGAGTCAGTTTCAGCTTGTACCTTGTCTCATGGCTCAGATATCGGTCCATGATTCATGCTCCATAAAAAAAGCAAAACTAAAAAGCCACAAAACTTGCTGTGTTGGTGAATGTGAAGTTGATCATGAGTATGGTGCACATTTGGCACTGGGGACATTCAGAATATGGTTATGATACTGGCTTGTTCTGGTAAGCTGGTGCATTTTCCTGCACTGGACATTTTTTTTCCCCCACAGAAAGTGTGAGAGCTTACTGTACTGTAGCCTAGCATTCATTCATTGTCTTTGTGGATGCAGACTTACACTTGGGTTTTTTTGGAAGTTTTGACAGATGGAAAGAAGGCTGCCTTCACCACTTGACATCTAAGAAGGCAAGATAGTGATTCTCTTCCTGAACTCTATCAATATCTGGTGGCAGGGTCTTGTGCTCATCATCTGACTCCTGGCGGCTGTTTTCTATCTACTGGTTCCTTAGAGAGGGAAGGAAATCTTCTTCAGCCTAGGGAAGGATCTCATTTTCTCTATGTTTCCTTTCCTATATGACTGAGAATTAGAAAAGATGGCATCTAGGAAAAAGAGAAATGTTTGAGTCTCTCTTGTATGGAGTTAGGAGTGAACCACCTGGTATTCAGATGCAAGTTGAAAGGGATCATTTTGGGAGGTGTGGGGGCAATGTGGAATAACAGTAGTGATCTGGTAATAAATAGGAGAAGTCTTACAGGAATACATCACAGTTGTTTTCAGCTGCAGAAATCCTAGCAGTTTTTGTAGTGTACATGTGAGAGCTGCTTTTCCTGATGCTGAAATTTTGCAGATCCCAACTGAGAAATAACGGCCTGCTTTACGTTACATTAACACTTTCTTTTTGTTGCCTGTAGCAGCGCTGTGATAGAGAAAGGATGTTAAACAAAGGGCTTTAAAAAAAAAATCCTAGTAGCATTAGGATTTGCACAAGTGACATATGAAACGTGTAAACTCAAGAATGCTCAAGTACCAGTGCCTCTATTTACAGGTCAAATGTGAAGAATGTACACAATTTTTTTTAGAGTTCCTTTTTCAATTTTTTTTTTCATTGTATTACATCTATCACATCTGCGGTTCAACAGAGAACTAAATATCATCAAGGTCACTTGCTCGGTCTAATTAATATCTGTTAATATTCTGGGACTAATTTTTTATCACTCAATACTGTCCTCATAGATATGGAGATACTCAATACAAAGGTCATTCGATTTTGAAATTTTTGGCTTATTTTAGTATATTGAGTGTTCCTATGAATCAAGTAGTTTAATGTGGTCTGTAAGCTTAACGTGAACACAAACTGCAGTGTCCTGGCTTGTTTCTAATCAGCATTAGAGATGTGCCAACCTGTCAACAGCTCATGAGCAATACGAACACTACAGTTCTTCACACCCCTTTGAGTTCTTATCAATCACTTGAAAATAACTTTTTTTTTCTCAGAATGAGCTGTCACTATCAATTTGAATAGTGGCTGTTCGACTGGAATTTGTCCAATTTTTCAGCAAGCCATTTGGTACATTATATCATGAAGCAAACAACTTGCAAAAGCAAATTCTTTTCACGATGCTTGTAGGACAGAAATGTATACTTAAGCTTTCCAGGCTTCCTTTGCCAGGGCATACTCAGCTTTCATCTATACATCTACAGAATATTATTTCAAGAAAATAAACTTCTGAGACTTTGTCTAGTATGTTACGATAGTCAGAACTTCACATACATTTTTTCAAAATACGTGTTATTTTGAAAGAAGTTACAAAGTAATGATTAAATAAAAAAAGAACTCTCTGAAATGGTATATATTTTTTTTATCTTGTGCAATAAACTGTGTGTATAATTTCAAAAATCAATTTAGCAGATGCTTATTAACACTCCCCTCCCCCCCAAAAAAAAGTAATTACTGGAATTAAACTTCTGTATTTCTGCACATACTTAGTATTTGAGGAAATTACATATATTTTAATCAATTTAATGCTAAATGGAACTTTTTTTCTGCTCTTTGCTTAATCACGGGTGCCTTTTCCTGCTTTAATTTGTCTGACTCTAGTATGTGATAAGTTACTGGCTCCTGGAAGAGAATAGGAAGATTAAAAGTATTCATCCTTGAAACGTATCAGGACAGACCATTTAATACCTCTCCAAGATGCATACCAACCAAAATAATTCAATTGAGGATTTATCTTACAAAAATTACATCCCTTCCTTTTTCTGTGTCTTAGAAAATTAGCTTCTAGGTTTTACTAACAGAAGTGATAAGTCTACGGCTTATATGACATTTCTGACCTGTCATAGAAACTAATCATAAACCCCAAACCTCTTCCTTCTTTATCTGCAGAGAAACAGGGATTTGGACAACGGTAGAAAGTAGCTGAAGCTTTATATCTGCCCTCATTTCATGTTGTTCAGCTGGGAGGCTGGGACAATATTAACCAGATGAGGAAAGAAATGTTTCAAGGACATAGAAACTATGACTGTTCGTTCCCTGGACACCTCATGGATACCTCATTTAACTTATGATTAATTGATTCGATTTTTTTTTTTACCAAATATATTTTCTTAAAAATTAAAGAAAATGCAGTAGTATTATACCTGTATCTATTATTCCTTCTAAAAAAGAAAAAAAAAAAGGAAAGAAAAGGGAAAAGGAAAGAAAAGGGAAAATGAAAAGGAAAGAAAAGGGAAAAAGAAAGGAAAGGGAAAAGGAAAGGAAAGAAAAGAGAAGAAAAGAAAAGAAATAAGAAGAAAGAAAAGAAAAAGAAAAGAGAAAAAAGAAAAAAAAGAAAAGAAGAAAGACACAAGAAACTACTACTACTATTAACTACAATTAATTATTAACTACTTCATTTAACTACAGAACCTCATAGGATATTGCTGCATTTTCAAGAATTTTAAATAAAATTCAGGTAGGTATTCTGTGATCCTATCACCTTTCAATGAGCACTGTAGGGCTTGATATGCAATACTAACAAATTCCAATCTCCTATTTACCCAATGAGAATAACAAGTGCAACATGAAGCACAGAATCAGAACTGAACTTTAATTTTTATTACATCTATAACAATATTCTATTTTCTAGACATTTTGACCATAATGTCAAGGTTTAATGTGCAGCTACTATGTTTCTCTTTGAGTACAAGATAGAAAAGAATACATGAGAAATTATCAGGTTAGAAACTTCTCCCAAGCAAAAGTATGAAGCAGCCAGATCTATTGAAATAGAAATGTTAATACCAATTGTTAGAGAATTTCACCAAGCTGTAATGCAGTTTTATCTGGTTTTGAAAGTAGGAGCTTCAAAAGAAATGCAGAAAATGAGGTATGTGATAAAGCAGACTAATTAATCAGGTTTTCAGAAACAAGGATCTGTAAGTGCGTGTGTTATAGCAGTACATTTCTCCTCTCAGCTCTGTTCTCTTTGCTTATGAAAATGTCTTCATACATTCATGCCGATTTATTATTGATTTCATAGCATTTTGCTATTTTTTCAATAAATATTGCAGTGATTACTGACTATGACACCTGAAGGCAAAAAAATTCCTGCGTTCCAGCCATTAGATATGATTTGTATATCATCCATTATTGATTTACTGTTCCATCTAGATAGTTTAATAGTTGATATGAAATCTAGTAACCATTATGAAATTTATTATTGTCAGGAGAGTACAATAAGTAATAGGAAACAGCTTAGTCAAATAAAAGAAATACAGTCTGCACTTCTTCAGTAGATGAAAATTCCTGTAACTGCTTTTAAGACAGTATTGAGTCATGAGATGCAGTAAGGTCATACAAGATAACATCATCTCAAACAGCTGAATGGCTATATGAATAATAAAACAACAAGATGTCTGTGCTTGCTGTATTATCTGAATTTAAACGTGATGTGAAATTAAATTCTGCAAACATGCAACAACAACAAGAAATTATAGCTATTTAAAACACTCTGAAACAAAGACCAAGCTGGCAAAAACAGCAGAACAGTTTAAGGTGATACTCTGAGCCATGTGAGAACTCAGACAGGAAAACATTAATGCTTGCTCTGTCGACAGCTGGTGGCAAAACCACTGAAATTTCCCACTGCTAGTCCGCATCTTTGTTTCAGCTAGTTCTGGAGATTTTGTTCTGCCCTTCAGGTACTGTCAGCCTGTCAGAAGAGACACAAATAAGAAAATCCTAGGGCCACATATGTTTTTCAGGGGACTCTGTCCAGCATTTTGAAAAAGTGGAATTACAATGAAGGACGTCCTGTCCTGGTTCTGTCTTGTGGGAAAATACTTCTGTGTTTACAGATATACAGTACTGCGTTGGGAAACTATGACAGTCTTGCCTGTTCTTTTCATGTTTGCCTTTTGTAGTTTTGATAGTGAGAGTAACACTTTCTTTTGAGAAACTAAATATCGCAGTCAATTACTTGCTACAAATACTAACACTGGTCTGACTCCACAGGCACTGCATGCAGAATTCCTTCTGAAGTAATGGAAATGTTCAGAATTGTACTCCAGTGGAGTGTAGAAAACGTTCACAGTGCCTCTCTAAGTCAGAAAGGATCCTGGGAGTAAAAGCTGGTTGACCATCAAGTATTTTACTGCTGTCTTGGGACAGTTTATCATTGTATGAGGTCTTTGGAAGGTTGCTAATTAGAGGTTTTTTAACACAGCTGAGATTCTTTACCATCACATTGTTTTGTCAAGATTTACAGAGATACCTGTGGGAGAGATCAGACTAGAAAAGTAAGAGAGGTATTCACTTTAGATCTCTCTGTAGCATAACTAATTCTTTGTCTACTATTTTAAGGTCACTTATGAAATTGAACTCTGATCCGCTGAGCATAACTTCATTTATATAAAGGCCCCAGTCGTTGTTCAACCAGAGTTCAGCTGTGACTGTTGGAGTACTCCTTTAAGCCAAAAGATGTCTGTACATATAGTAGCGACAGATCCTCTGTTCATATAGAATCCCCACACCATTATAACTAAATCTGAAAGTGGTGTAGTTCTAATCCTAGAATAAAGAAATAAAACAGTGGTAGTAGAAAAACAATTTCTTAGGAAAAGAGGATTTTGAATTAACATATGTTATACAGCTGTATAGCAAAGGGATATCAGGTTAAAAATCCTGGTAGATCGGTACTATTTGGACATTTCATACTAGGCTACATAATTCAGGTTTTGTTATGTCAGAGTTATCATTACTTCTTAAACATATCTCTGAAATGTAAGAAATAATTGTCAAATATGCAATATCTTTTTTAAGTGATTATAACACACCCCGCCCCACACACCCTATTTTCTGTAAGACTCTGTCTGAGGGAGTGCAAAAGTTTATAGACCTAGGCTGCAATTATTAGATTCCAGAAAGTTTTTTTGGTTTTTCAGTGCATATATAGGTTTAGTTGAATACCATAATTTAGTATTATCAGAATCAGTAGTGTACTAAGGCTTTTAAAACATCATACCCACATAATAGTCCCTTCTTTTTTTCCCCCCACACTATTAAAACCAATGTCTGCTTCATTTATGTCTTTTTAAATTCTTGTAAACACTGCCTTTCAACATGCTTTGCTGTCTAGACTGCGGTTACTTTTTTTAAAGATTGTTCATTTTCTTAATTAATAGACAGTTCCTACATATATGTCTGAACCACTATTCCAAATAATTACAGAAGACGTAGTTTGGCCTGTTCTTGTCAGTCATCCGGTTTTGCTGACTGTCTTCATCAACGTTTTTGAGCTGCTAGTGATTTCTGTTCTAACTGTGCCAAGTAGAATCTTTCCAAAACATGACATGGATGTGTCCAACTGTTCTCTCTGTGGCTGTTCTGCTGATGCCTAGCAGTCTTGTTCTCTAAACTTTACCATGTTAATTTCCAGATGCACTTGCCACTTTGATCTTTCCTGTCTGTTTTTTTCCATTTGCCTTGATATTTTCTGTTTGTGCACCTGTTGACTGTCCATCTGTAGATGCAGTGCCAAAAACCCAGATTTGAGCCTCAGATGATGAGAAACAGTTCCAGCAACATGACCCCGTATTTTAATGGATACCAGAGATGAAAGCTCCCTGTCAGGGATTTCTCATGTTAATCAAAGAATGTTCATGAGCTGCTGTCTTTGCTGGAGAAAGATAAACTACACACTAACAACAGATTGAAAATCTTTGCTGCTTTTGCTTACTGTGATGCTAAAAAATGCACTGCATTTATTAAGTGGAATTTATTAAAGCATTACATTTTAAAGAACGAAAATACAGATCTTTTTCTTTCAAGACAGCTGATGAACACCCTGGAGGTGTTCAGCAACTTCCTGAACGGTGACATACACAGGATACTTTGAGAACTTAACTTGAATTGGAGGGTTACATTATGGCAAAAGTAGTTCAGCTATTAAAAATTGTTCTATCCTCAGAAACTGCATTTTCCACAAATTCAATAAATATTCATAAATCCACAATAAAACAAAAAATAAATACACTATGTCAGTTACTTGCCCATGTTCATTGTTCTCTCTTGTTCTTTGTGCAGTTTATATTTCATAATAAATTCCTGATGCGCTGCAGGGGTACCAACACTGTCTTTAATGTAACACTTCTCTTTGAAGCACTGAAACCAGGTGGTCTCTCCAGGGCATCACAAATCTTAGTTTTGACTTGGAATAGAGAAACTAAAAAGTATAAAACAATACTTAAGCTTCAGAGTAGACTGATTTTCAATATGAAGTGGGACTGTTATGACAGTAAAGAGCAGAGTAGAATAAGGATTCTCTAGCTTACAAAACTCTGCCAGAAGGAGGATACAGGAAGCACTTGAGCCCCAGAGATACTACATAATAGAGCAGTGACCGAAAACCTGAAATGACCCACAAGGATTCATTCATCTTTCTAAGTTGCATGTCCATACAAGTATAAAGTGCTCATGTTAAAATACTACACTTAATTGCCTAATGATGAATATAAAACATATGTTATGTGTCAATCGGATTTTCACAGATCAGAGGTCAGTTTGTTAAAAAAAATATACATCAGATGGTTTGATGGAATTAAGTTATTTTAGATTGTGTTCACAAATTGCAGGTACCATCCTGATAAATTTAACCCACTAAAGCACACCAGGAGGAATCTTCTAAGACACAGCATTTTCAGGAAGGCATTTGAACAACTTCACTGTTTCAGAAGCTCTTGGAAAGTCAAGAAAAATAAGCAAAAACAAACCTTCAAATTGCTCAGGTCTCTAAAGTTCTGCCACGTTCTCTTTCAGAGACCCTCTAGGGTTTCCAGCAGACAACAAAAGCAGACAGGATCAGAATCATCGAAGAGAAAGTTAGAAAAAATGTTACTTTGATAAGATAAGAAATATGCTTATGTTTGTTTAAAGTGGAAGTATAAGAAGTAGCACTGGGAATGCTTCTAATAATAGTGTGTGAAAAAGTATGTGTGCGTGATGGGGAAGGAGTAGGTTTTTGTGAAATACCATGACTAAATCACCATGTTCAGCCTCGTTTAATACTGCTGGAGATCTCTTTCCTAACTTGTTTATCAGTGTAAAATAAATAAAATCAAGGTGCTTTTATTTACGTCAACTTTCTCTGGGTTTAAAGTTCCACTGATAAATTAGTATGTATGCACAAGTCCAGTTTTCAAGCCTGCCGAAAGATAATTGGAAGCCCTTGGCTAGCAGCATTTCAGTCACTTTATTTCTCCCACACTAAATTATTTATTTGTATTGAAAAAACCATTGAGAGTTTTAAAACATTCCAATAAATTGCTTTCAGGCCACATGAAAAGAGACTATTGATTCTAAATTCTAAATACTGTGAAGGGGAGAAGCTCAAAGATTTTCCTTTACGCTGAACCTAAGCAATGAAAACTAAAGCAATGAACAACTGCAATGGCATCATGCATGAGAAAATAAAGATTAGAAATGGCCTATCTGATCTGGATGTTATTTATCATTTTAGATACAACAAGATCTTTGAGACTTCAGTTTTAAAATAAAACATGTTTATTACTCTGTATTAAAGATCTGAAGCATAGGTTAAAAAGAAAAAAAAAAACCTAACTAACAAAACAGCCAACAAACTGAATAAAGTAAGAATACAGAGAAGACAGTAACAGACTTGGAGAAGCTATTTCTTACTCAAATGATCCAATTTGTGTTGGAATGTTACCCATATGATCTGCAGGGTGTATGTAAGAAACAGAGCAACAGCTGAATAGGAAATGGCATCTGTGCTCAGGGAAAGACTTGGCAAGAAAAACAAACAAACAAGCAAAAAGGTTAAAAAAATGCTAAATGGCTGTAAAAATGCAATCTTCTGTGAAGCATAGGAGTAGTTTAATTTCTTAATTTTATTTTCTGCTTTTAAGTAAAGACTGCCAGACAGAAAGAGTCAAACTGCTATTTCCACAGGAAAAAGAAAAAAGAAAACGACTAAAATCCAAACATGTTTTCTGCAAACACTTTAATAGCCTGTGCTTGTGTAAGTGCATCAGTAAGGAATACACTTCAGTGGTTAGAAAATACTGTTTGATAAATCTAAATATTTACATCGCAGTAACTGTGGCACCAGGTCATCGCGGATATGTTAAAAACTGGGGAGAAGAAAGGCAAAATGAAATCAGGTAAATGGAAGTGTATATAAAGAAGGAATACAGCAATCATTATTCCTGCTCCAATTCCTCAAATCAGTGTAATGTAGGTAATTCTAAGCTGACACAAGATTCTCTGATAAGAACATGGTAATTTTGTAGTATCCTGGAAAATTAAAAAACCGACAACAGAACAAGAAACAAAAAAACTCAAGTAAACATCCCAGCACAAGAATTTAAAGGTGGTTGTGAATCAACGGCTGGGAAATTCTTTGGAGTTCAGCAGTTTTAACCATGGAGGGTAGGTAGCTGTTTTTACCCGCTGCAGCAACAGTGTACTGAACAGAAGGTGAAGAGACCATACATTTGTTATTGAGGCCAGGGAGAAGTAAATTACAATAGCTGTAGTATGATATAATGAAGGTTTACACACATTCCTATGTATGTAGTATATCTCACCTACATTCAGCCATGTACTCATGATGGGGGAGGGAGACTGCTTATTTAATATATGTCAGAGACATCTATAGTGGGAATATATTGCTGTCTCTGGAGGGACAGCACAGTGACTAGAGCAATTGTATAGACTAAATAGGTGGTGGTATTTACCAGGATTCCTTCCGTACTTTTAGTTTTTGCACTAATAAAACAGGTCTGAATTCATAAAATATTATGTAGTTAGCTGCAATATTATACAAACTTAAATACCTACAGTACTGTCAAAGCAGCACAGAGACTTGACTGTGTCTATCTAGGGTGAACATGAACACAGTATTTTTAAACTTACCTTTCTTCTGATGACTGGTAATGATAAGTACAGATAACTGAAAGACAATGTATGTGACCCAACGGCATTGGATATGATTGGATATGACCATTGTATACGAACTGAAATGAGCCTGAAATGAGCCTGAAAACTGGGACAGAAACCCAAAAGAGAGGCCAATTGTGTGATAAATCCAACGTTCCTACAAAACAAAAGGACAAATAGACAAAGCCACTGTGTCAATAATTTGACATAATAATGACTGATGTTGACAAACATAGAGATGAATTGGTTAAAGAAATGCTGTTCATAGACACATGAATATGTCACACATGACATTTATCAGAAGGTTTTTATCAACCTCGAAACTTAAGCGCTTAATGAGACAAACCATATCATACCTATACCATGTCAGTAAATATGTAAATAATTAACTCATAAGCTTAGAAGACAATTTTTAATAATTACTTTACTCTTCAACTAAGACTAATAATTCACCTAAAAAATTGTAACTGACAGGAAATACAGACAATAGTGACAGAAGGTAAATATTTTATAAGTTCAGTGAACGTTCGATGTGTGAAATCCTGTGGTTTGGTCACTGCTTAACATGGCAAACACCTAATTCCCTGTTTACTAGCGGTATGACGGTCAGAGAGACTGAGAAGGTTAGGAACATAGAACCTTTGCAGACAGTAACGTTTTACTGTATGTGAGGAATGACTGTGGCAAAATATTAGTGACAGCACAAAAAAAAAAGGAAAGAAATTTATTTAATTCATGAAGTTGATAGAAAAAAAAAAAGTCTGTAGGCTTCCAACAGTTCCATTATCATTTTGACCATGAGACCACGTATTCACATTACTGGAAAAACTGAGACAAATTATGATAGCTGGCTGTCACATAAGAGGTGCAATTCTGTATGACACCAAAAAAAAAAACAATTGAAAAGGATGTTTCACAGAAAGAAAATACGTAAGACTTGTATACACTTTTACTTTCTTACAGCCTTCAGTTTTCAAACAACAGCTAATTGCTAATGGCAAACATACCAGGAATTTTCATTGCTTGTGGTTTTGGGGATTTTTTTTTTATGCTTGTGTATGCTATTTTTCCATATTAGAGCTATCTCTGTATATTACTTCCCATCTTCTCATGAAAGAGAAAAGATATTTATTTCTTTGACATCTTGACCTCAACCATAGTTTCAGTACTTTTATGCTGCTATTCTGTCACTGTCATAAGTAAGTCTTGTGGAGTAAACAAGTTAAATTATCTTTATTTTAAAAACAAACAAATCAGAGAAGGTATGTAATTTAAGACAGAAAATTTATGGTTTGATTCAATTTGATTCTGAATCTTCCAAAATGCAAATTGAATTATAAGGTTGTTCAACAATAAAAGACAACAACAAATGGTATTTGTAAATGACCAAAGCAATAATAAAAAAAAACAACAAAAACCCCTGCATTGTGAACATCTGAGTAAATTAATTCAGCAGAGAGTTCACAAATAATCTATATGCATAAATATATTCATATGCAGAATCCATCAAAGACTTTGAAATAATGAAGTGCAGTACTAAAATTCATGAGTGCTCATTGACAATTTGCAACCACACTCAGAGGCCAAATTCAAAGGATACATTGTTTGCGATGAATAATTCAATATATTGTCATCATAAGCTCTTTAAAAGCAATTTTATATTATGAATAGATTACCGCTTTCCAACAAATTTTATTTTATATATTTTTTAACTACCTGTAACAGTCAAATTAATCAGTTCCATTTTGCAAAGCAGTAAGAAAGACAAAAGCAATAAAAATTTTCCATTTGTCACAAGTTCTTTAATAAAAATATTTTTTTAACCAGACTCTAACAAAATTTATCCCTTAGGGACAAGCATATATGCATCTAAATATTTTTAACAAAAAATTTTTAATATTTGAGGCATTTTTGTGAGGTTAAATAAAAAGAAGGGTTCGAAGCTTTTTAATGTTATTTCTTGTACATGAAAGACGCCTAACCTGCCAAGTTCTTTAATTAAAGGTTGATATTTTGTTTTGAACAATGTTTGGGTTTTGTTTTATTTTTTTTCACTTTCATTTGACAACTGACGATTCTAATTTTATGTTTGTGTACAGAGCAGTAACAGAGTACAATTTATGGAATACCCCCAGCTTGAACACGGAGAAATTACAGAATTTAATTTAAAAGAGAGCAAAGTTGTATCTAATTCATTCTTAACTAGACATAGTCATTTTCATTACCATGTTCCTCAGTTCCTTGAGAAGTTGGTGTAATATTATTCAGTCAATTTGAAGAAAAGAAGATCCAAAACTCGTTGTAGGTGAAATTTGTCCATTCTATACTGACCTTCACATAAAATTTTGCAGTCACAGTAAATTTATCATGTTTTCATAAACTTTTAATCAACTTACTGCAAGGTTTTTCTTTAAATAGATATGGTAAGCATTCACATGGTTTTGTTTTATTTCTTATTTTATGGTTTTATTTAGCAAGGAAAGTGAGACTTGGTTTTAAACTAGAAAAAAACATTTCAAGCCAGAACGCTCCTCAGAGACCCAACACATGATACCTTGTGCGGGCTGGCAGCTAGCTCCATCCATACTCAAAACTAAATAAACTTTTACCATCTCTGGTCAGAAAAATATTTAGAGACCCTGTTTGGTGCTTGTGCTATAGCTAACTTCTTAATTAGATGACCAAGTGTTTTCGGGAGTGGAAGAGGTACTAAGGAAAAAACAATTATCTTGTCATTATGCATGTGATTTTTAACACATTTCCCAATGTGGAAAAGGAAAGGCAACATATTTAGAATAGGCTAAGCTGTAAAAATGCAAAATACGAGAAATAGCTTCTCCTCTAAGAGGAAGACTCTCAAATGTTAAAACCAGTCAGGGAATAATAAAGCAAAAGTGTGCACTGAGAAAAGAAAAAAAAGTTATAAACTTAGCAATTAAAACTGAATGTATTTTCAGAACTGAAAATCACGGATCAGATGACTAGATTGGTAAAACTGAAAATAAATGCTTAGAATTGAAGTAGATATAACAATAACAGCAACAAAAAGTTGGTAAGATGGTTTCAAAGTAAGCTTTGATAGGACCATCACCCTTAACCATCAGAGTGACTAATGAATACATGTATAGACTTTAAAAAAATGAAGAAAAAAAGAAAAAAGAAAAGGCAGAGCCAGAGGCAAGACATTATGCCAGGAAGTGACATCCCTGAAAGTTTTAAACGAAGACAATCTGACAAGAGTAACACGCCAAGCAAGCTCTAAATGAGATAAGTTGAAACAAATCTTGCAACTCGCAGATTAAGCACCAATATCCTACTGGGAGGAAAAACAACAGAGAAAACAGAACAGTTCATCTACCTGTTCTGCAGTGTAGTAGCCAATGGAGTTGTTAGGAACAAAATGATGTTAGTATTAGGAAAGTGATATGTAAGAATTAAAGATAGTCAGCACTAACATGAAAATAATTAATTACGGGCCTTAAATGTTATCTCAGAGCTAATGTATGAGATGTCTAATGCTTGCAAGTTTTCTGTTTCAGGATAAAAGGAGAGAACTGCAGGTAGAAGTATCAATTGAATTTTCTGAGAAGCATGTAGAAAATACCAGTCCGTAATGAAAAGTTTTTAAAAATCACCACTGTGTCTACAACAGAGAGGAAGAGTTTGGGATGGGCCCTTCGGAAACAGGTTACCCACTAGCAATGAAGTGATCAATAGAAACCAGCTAGTATTCCAGAAAAAAAATAGCAACAACATTTCAGAGAACTAGAAAAAGAGTATTAGCAGGCAGGAGGAGCAATCAATATCAACACCACGAACAGCTGAAAGCACTGAAAGATGACATAATGGAGCAAAAAGATGTAGTTTCTGCCCTAGGCATCTGTACTGGCTGGGGAAGGATGAAATGCAGTAAACTATGAAGACACAGTAAAATGAATAAGGCAGGTCTTTAATCCTCATATGATTCTTCTGCACTGCTGTACAAGGATCAAAATCCAACCCAAAAGGACCAGGTAACTAATCTCTGCTGGAACAGAGCCTCTGCTGGCATCTTCAATGGGCTGCACCCTACCTCTGCCTTTCATTTCCTTAGCGAAAAGGGCACATGTGTGAGAGTCTGTATGTGAAGCACCACACTCTCAGTGGATTCTCAAGAACCAACGATTACAGAATTCTGAAGTTAGAGCACCTTCAGAGATTTTCTTGCTTTGTACAGGAGTGGCAGACTCCTTGGTAGCTGGAAGGATCTAGAAAGTTCTGTAGTATGTGCTGATCTATCTTTGCCTCTTTCAGCCTTCTAGTTCTTTGATGAATTTAATTCAACCAGATTGGGGGATTATGACATGTCACTTTTGGTGAGATTGGGTTTTCCAATGGGACTGTAGAGCAGTTTGTAGTGAATAAACAAAGTGGAAAAAAATTTTAAAAATTAAATGGCTTATGACATATTTCCAAAGTCACATATATTCATGAATATTTGAGATATATTCATTCAGTAAACAAATGATTTCAAGATGTCAAGGAATGCAATTTAAATGAAAAAAAAGTCAAGTGGTAGATATATATCTCAGCATTGCAATAATCTTTGAAATCTTAGTGTAGAAAACTAATCAGTCACATATTGCTCCCTTTCACCGGATGTTCCTAATAATGTCTGTTTCATAAAGTATAAGTCTTCTGTCTCACAGACTGTCTTTTGCACTCATGGGTGAGACACCACACCAAGAAGCTGGGAAACAGTGAAATACTTGTCCTTGGTTAGGAGATAAAACGGTTTGATTAGGAAAAAAAAGGTTTGTTTTAAAATGACCAATTGTGATGTATTCCTCCATTTACATTCGCACATCTCATTGGTTGTGAAAACTTTGATGGGTGCTCCGTCCCTTTAAGAACTGCCCGGGGGACGGGGGTTCTTCAGGTTTCATCTGGCAGCTTGCTCTTGCTCTGGCTCTTGCTCCTTCTCGGTGTGCTGGTGCCCATACCATCTCTTGCTGACTGGTGACTACAGACCTGCCTGGACCCTTGCGACTGTGGCTGCTATCCCTGCGCCGCATAGGAGGGACCCTCTCTACTGCCCCCGTGCTGCACGGGACAGCCTGCGCTGCTGATTCATTCCTTCCACCAGTGCTCTTCCGGAGCCACAGTTTCCTTTTGCTGCCGGCACCCTCACCACAGCTTGGCTCTACTCGCTGTGTTTGCTTGTTGTCGTTCTCTTGACACCCATGACCCAACTGTTCGGCTCGGCTCAGCTCCTGCCTGCACATGGATTTGCTAAGGCTACACTGACTGGCTCAGCTTTGCTCCCTCCAACCAGTCAACCACGTGGCTGCCATCATTTAGAAACTGCTTGGTACTTTTTTTTCATTTTGCTTTTGCTTCCTTAACTGCGGGTTAACCCTTGCTACACCAGCTTTCCAATCCCATATAAATCTGTTAATATCTCATTTGTTTTCCTGTCTATAATATTCTTTCTAGTGTTATTAAACTTGTTTTAGTTTCCCAAACTCAAGAGGTCTCACAAACTTTTTTCTTTCTTCTTATCTCTGCTTTTAACCGTTTTCTCCCGGGACAGGAGGGAGGTTAATTAGAGAGAGGAGGAACTTGTCCCGTAATTGGCATACCTTGGGCAACCAGTGACAATACTCAATGTATTTTTCTTTGATGGAGCAGATTCTGCAGTCAGGATTACACTACCTATCTCACACAAATCTTAGAAGCTAAAGAAGCTGCAGTAGCTGTTATTCTACTTCTTCTGAAGTATAGACGAAAAGTGGAACTGAATTCAGTTGGGATGAGGTTAGATTCTGTCAGATTTGCTTATGCACTGGACTGAATTTGTGTTAAATTGAAGGAGTTAGCTAATAATGGAATAACAAAATAAAAAGAGGACTTGAGTTAAATAATATTCCTTAAGAACTAGCATTTAGGAACTGAAAAATATGAGAAAAGACATTTGCCCTTAATCTTATTGACATATAAAATAATGAAAAACATTTCATTTATATTCGATACAGATTTGCTTTGGTACATTCATTATTCAAATACCAGAAGTTGTAAGGTGAGAAAAATATTGTGACACTGACTCTTGCCATACCTGTCCCTGCTTCCACTGCCTGTGCAGTTCCTACTTGCCCTTTACTTTGACCAGCAGGTCTCAACTCACCCTGCTGGTCTCTTCCCTTCCTTACCTGATTTCTTACACCTGGGAATCAAGAGCTCTTGTGCTCTATGGAAAGTCTGCCAGCTCTGTTCTGCTCCCTTGTCTCTGTGGGCCATTTCCCAGGGGGTCCTATTGACTGACTTCTTGAAGAGCTGGAAGTTTGCTTCCGTAAAACTCAGGGCCCTGACTTTGCTCTTCACCTGACCCATTTCCCACAGGACTATGAACTTCACCAGTGCGTGATCACTGCAGCCCAGGCTGCCTCCAATCCTCACATTACTGGTGAGTTCACTTGCACTGGTGATCATCAGTTCCAGTATCATATTCCCTCTGGTGAAGATGTCTATTACCTGGCTTAAGAAGTTATCCAGGAGTCTCCTGGATTGCCCTCAGCTCACTATGCCGCTTTTCCAGCAGATGTCAGGGTGGTTGAAGCCCCCCAGCAGGACAAGAGCCTGCAAGTGCAATGCCTTCTGTTGCTGGAGTAAGATGGCTTCATCAATAAACTTCCCTTGATCAGGTGGCCTGTAGGCGACACCAACAAGGTTGCCTTTATTGCCTCGGTCTCTAATTCTTACCCATAAGCTTTCGACCTGCTCATGGCTATTTTCAGGGATAGCCCTTTACACTCTACCCATTTCCTGATGTTGGGGGCAAAACCTCCACCCCTCCTTCCTCACCTATCCCTTCTGAACAGCCTGTAGCCATCAGTAGCTGCACTTCACTCATGGGATTCATCCCTCCAAGTTTCAGTAATGGCAAACAGGTTGTAGCTTTCTAGCAGCACGGTAGATTCCCACTCCTCTTGTTTGTTGCCCATGCTGCATGTGTTGGTATAGAGGCACTTCATCTGGGCTGTAGTGCACTATGTTTTATTTTGGAATGTGAGTTTTCATCTGCTTACCTCTTCCCCCCTGCATAAGGAGCATCACCTTATTCTGAAATTTGCCAGTTGTCCCTACAGAAAAGAAAGTAACAGTTAAGCCTATGTCAAAAAGCTGGAGTGGGGGTTAGTGAAATGGCACAGTAGGACTTGATTATACAGCATGCTTACACTGAAGAGATGGAGTGCACGTTAGGCCTTTAAGACAGACAAAATGAGTTGTGAAGGCCAAGCTGTGACATATAGAAGAATAAATTTAGAAAGAAAGGGAAGATAGAACACCAGAGTAATATATTTGAAACAGGAGGGAAAGGGGTGTGAAAGAGGTGGTAAAGAGGATTTGAGATTCACATTAATAAGCATGAATAGGTGAAAATAGTTTTGGGTCTGGAAAGGGAGGTGATACTAACAGTGCAGCTGCAGATGGCCTTACATATGACAGTTCCTTTACAAGATCCATTTCCACTGAATTGCCTTGACAGCCATCTATCACTGAATCAGAATTAGGTGACAGCATGGCTCACAAGGATTTGAATAAATTTTCAGAACATACCTCATTCTTTCAAAAAGCCACAGGGTTGATGCTGTTCTATATAATTATGCATTCGTAACCGCTGGTAACTTACATGCTCCTTAAACTTATAACGATTATGGACCTCTCTAGTGGACACTGTGTTTGTACTTTGATGATTTCAGCACAACTTAGCATACTATTTCCCTGGAAAGCAGTGAAAGTTGTTCAGACATCTTAGGTGACATCCAGATGGAAGCGAGCCAACTAACATGAGGTCCTTCATGTCTTCTCACAGCCAGTGGCTAATACAGATTTGCTAATGGGAGACTTGCGGAATTTCTCTGGTTGTCTGAAGTGTCAGTCTTCCACATAGGTGTCACATAACTATAAATAGCCTTTTCTATGAAATGGCTATGAAATGAAATGAACAGGTCAACTGCTAGCCACCCTACATTCAATGATGATGCAATTCCACCACTGGATGGTGATATGAATCCACTGTGATAACTTGTGCCTGACCTTAGAAAGGATTGTACCTGCAATTCAGCTGTTGACTGACTGCCATGAGGCTGATTACAGTAAAAGATGCAAGACACACTGATAGTTCTGCTGTGAACATCAAGACCATGCTTCAGTGGTGACAGATTTTCCCATTCCTCTGTTGAAACTACCTTGAAGTCTTTCTTGCTGTACCACAATCACATACAGGACATACATTCTGGGACAGAGAGGGTGATGGAGGGCAGATCTTCCCAAAGACTGGTACAGAAACAGGCATATGAATGCCCTATATACAGGATGAGGTTTTTTCCTCGAGGGTGATAAATGGGTATTTGTGACCGGGTCAATGTCAAAACATGCATTGTTCAGCATGCACTATAAATAGTTTTGGGATACTTTGCAGATAAAACAATATAAATACAGTGGGGTACTTTAGCTTGAGTGGTTTCCACTGAAGCATCCCTTATCTTTCAGAAGTTGGATGTCTCATTTCTTTAATCCATACTTCTTCAGTGTCCTGTTAATTAGTTGTTCAGTAGCTACCTCTATTTTTCCTCGTATTTCCCTACCTTCAGTCCTTGTCTTACATCCTTCAAACTCTTCCATTCCTAAAGTCTAGTTCTTCCTTCCCATATTCCTTTAGCTGAGACATTAGGCTTCCTGATGTATCCTTTCACCTTTGTTGTTCAGCTAGATCTGTTTCAAACAGGTACACTGTACTCTATCCCCTTCTTCTACAAGAATGATTAAGGAATCATCACCATTCTTCCTGAAAACAACAGATACTCAAAAGCGTCTTTCCCACCACTACGTTTATTTTTACTCCAGCAGTTAGTGGAGATGGTGACTGACTTGCTCAGAGAAGTCTGCATTCAGTTTTGATTTGAAATAGGTTACGAGAACACTTCATGAGATCAAAGAAGTTAATCTGAAATCAATAAGAACTCACTAAATATGCAGGTATCATAAATATTGAAGGTACCTGATTTGCAAAATCAAGATTTGTAAAAGTAGCTCTTTCTATGTCTGTAAGTTTCCAAACCAGGTATCATATTTCCATCGCTTAGCCCCTTGCATTCTCGTTCACACTCATAAACGAAGTAACCAAAACAAATTTAAATAATATTATTCCACATCTATGTTGCAGCCATGCAAATTATTAACAGTGACAATAAAAAGTTTGCATATGGACATTTGCATTTTCCACAAAGATGTATTTTCTTACTAACTGATAAAGAACTGCTAAAGGCAAAAACTTTAGCGTAAAGTGCTTTCATACCATATACTGAAGAGAAAAAAGAATGCAGCATTTCAACAATGTCTAAACAAAGTATGTTCTCAAGATACTGATGTAACCTATGAGACAGGCAGAATTTTAAGGCATGTCCAACTTATTTCTTGTTTACAGAGTTAATAGGAACTTGGAAAACTCAACATTACCGTGTAAAAATCAATAATTAAGATGAAACCAGCACTTTATTGATCACAGACCACTCTCTTCTATTAAATTAAACTAATTAATTTCTTATTATTAATGTGAGAGATTGCTCAAGACAAACCATCCTGGTGAAGATTTTGACTTCAATATCACATCTGCTCAAAGGTCACACTGCTCTCAACTTGCACACAGTCTGTGTGCAGTGCTGTGCATTGTGAAAATCTGTGTCAATGTCTCTCTGACAATCAGTATAAAAATACCTTGCTCAATATTTCAAATGCAGTAATTAAAACATTTTTATACCCTTCTTTAAGCAAGGATATTACCTTCCTTTTAGGAAGGCACTTGGGTTCCCTAACAGTCTTTATCCAGTATATCTATCACTAAGAATTAACCTCATGATGATGCTCTTAACTACATATGTTTATTATTTAATAGAGTAGCTATTTTTGTGATGGAAACAATCCGGACATGACAAATAAATTATGCAGAATCAGAAGTGTATTGCCATTGTCACCAGGTGTGAGTTAAAATTTTTAAATTATTCTGCTAGCGTTTTTGACAGATCACGCATATTTTTTGTAAACTTCTCACCAAAAAATGTTTTTACCAATTCATTAGTTTCTGTTACTAGGATGTATCATAGAATTGAAGAAGCATTTAATAGCAGCTGTAATATTTACATTCAAATATTTTGAAAGAAAAAACATTAATTTTATAACTCAATAATTGCTATTTTAAATTAGAAACTAGGAAGTATTCAAAAGTTGACAGCAGAATGAAATGATAGGTTTAATTGAAATTTTTCCCTAAATCATTTTGCACGTAGAGGTTATCATTTATGTTACATTTCATGTATCTGCTTAGATGAAAAAAACCCCCAGTTTTGTATTTACTTAGAGTAGTAAGATTAATAATAAAACCAGTAAAGTACAAAGAGAAGACTTGGCCTTATTGACCTACACCTACGACAGTGGAACAAATCACAGATGAGATTTGCAGTAGATCTTCTGGAGCAGTTGTACTACGCTTTCTGGTGTTCTTGCTGTTCTACTGCCATGTAAAAATTGCATTGCATCCAAGAGAAAAATCTCATTTCCTAATACTCTCTAGAGTAAACTGGCTACCTAAACATTTTATAAAAAGTAGGCTTGAGACTATTCTGTGTCCCAGATGACTTCCCTTTGACCCTGAGGCATAATTGCTATGAACTTTCTTAGTTCAGTACTTGAACTTTCTTAGAGCTAAGTGACAGAAATGACAGCAAGGCAGTATCCAGGTGTGCCAGAAAAATGCTTTTATGGTGACATCCCAGATATCACAGAATCATTTTGCTCGGAAAAGACCTTTGAGTTCATTGAGTCCAACCATTCACCCTGAACTGCCAGGTCACGACTAAACCATGTCCCTATATCTTTTGCATGCCATCAGGGATGGTGACTCCACCAATTCCCTTGGCAGCCTGTTTCAACGCTTGACAACCCTTTCTGCAAAGAAATTTTACCTAATATCCAACCTCAACTTCCCCTAGAGCAACTTGAGGCCGTTTCCTATCTCTTGTTACTTGGGAGAACAATCCGACCCCCACTTGCTACAACCTCCTTTCCAGCAGTTCTAGGTCAGACTGACAGGCCTGTAGTTCCTCGAGTCCTCCTGTCCCTTCGTGTAGATGGGCGTCACATTTGCTAATCTCCAGTTGACTGGTACTTCCCTGTTTAACCAGGACTGCTGACCAGCTCCCTCAGTACCCTCAGTACTTATGGAGCCAATAAAAGTCACTTGAGGAAAAGGGAAGGAAACTTTTCCAATTGTTTAACTGTCTTTCCGCTTGCCTAGTTCATTGCTCATCTTCTGCTTGTATTATTGAGAAACATGTGTCCATGACTATTGAAAAATGACCACCTATATGACATAGAGATTCCCATGTAACACATTTATCATTCTGCTACTGTGACAGCTGTAGGAGTGTCTGTTCATTAGTATTTAAATGAGTTCATAAATATTTCACTCTAAAATCCAGTTTAAATAAGCCTTACATCTGGTCACTGTAATGCTCTGGTTTAACGTCTGTTGTAAGCCTTAATTCTAGGCTGATATAATGCTATTGTATAGTCATACAATTTCATAAGGGCACTTATACAATAAAACAGGGATTAATGGAGCACTTTATCTTTTCGCAATTTTTAGTTTCAGCTGACCATAGCAAGTGAAGCTAAAGGTTGTATAATATTGCACATTTCCCTTTGACAGAATGACTCTTTTGCATAGAAGAGTTCTCCATTTTAAGAAATGGATGTGATTTTTTGAAAAGGCTTAGCTAAGATTTTTTTCCCTAAAAAATTGGAATGTATACAATGATTTCCTCTGAGTTTCTTCCAGTTTTCCTCTTCCAGTTAATTTTTAATGTTTTAAATTATGACTGTGGAGGTATTGGAATGATGTGAGAGTAATACTGTTTTCAAAGCACAGCGAATCTTAGGGAGAAGCAGATACAAGTAAAAAATTATATTTTAGGTTAATACAGAAATTCAGTTTCCCTTATATTTCCACATTAAACCTGTGTTAATATGACTTGAACTTATTCCACTCAAATACTCCAATCTCTGTAATTTTCTTATCGTGTATGAGCTTTGGGGGGAAAAAAAATTGATGGGAGGACTCTGAATTTGTCAAATGAGGATTAGGAAAAGAGAATAGCAGAAATGGCAATATTTTTTTTTTTTTTATTAGCACTCATGTATGCAACTAGTTCATAGAAAAGAGCATAGCATGAAGAAAACATTTTTTAAGAAAGGTCAGTAGGCGTCTTACTTTACAGAGGACAAACACATCTGCTGAATGCTGTCAGGTATTTGCCTTTTAGCTCTGTCCATTATCATGCATTACAGTACCCCCAATCCAATGATTCTTTCTGGGCACCTCAGACTTGTTTTTCTTTGTGAACAGGGGGTACAAAGCATTACATGAATGCAAACTTAGTGTAATAATACTAATATTGTGTAATAGTTGTGTAATAATAATAACAATAAACCATATTTAATTAACAACTTTCATGTAAGAACCAGGTAATTTTAAAACATTCATTCAGTGGACTCCATGACACTTGTGAACAGACAGGGAAAACAGAGAACAGAAAGGGGCAATCTCCCACTAGCGTACATAATTTATTTTCTCTGACATCAACCATTCAAAAATTAAATGTCTAATACAAGCTCAGACCCTAGGATTCCTCTATAATCAAGACAGGAAAGTAGTATTTTCAGGAGCGCCTTATGCCATCTGTCTATGTGAGGCAGTATACCGGGCCTTCCTTTGCCACCTACAGCTGGAGCTAGGTAAGTATCTTTAAGGTGGACAAAGTTAAATGATATGGATCTTATCTTCAGTAGCTATATGGCAAAATTATAAGATCTTTATTTCCAATCTTTTTTTTCTCAAACTACTAAAGAAAATAGTTAGCTAAACATGTTGCTCGCCTCTGTCACTCTGTCACTGTCAACTTCTACTATACTATTACCCTAATTATAGAAATATAATGCTTTAAGTCAGCACCAGGTATTTACAAGTGGCTTCTGAAATGGTTGGGACAGATTTCCAATTGCTTGGAGTCATCCTCTGGGAAAATATTTTTAAAAGATTCTGTGCTATTACAGGCTAGATTTTTATGGTCCGATTTTTCAAAATTGTTAGATAGCCAATCTGCTGAAGTCTTCTGAAAACAAACTGCTTATTCTGATGCTAAAAATGGGAGATGAATTCCAGGGAAGTTCTGGCAGAGAATATTAATGCTGAGCTCTTTTTAAAATACTAGAGGTTGGGAATAGCAAAAGGGATAATGTAGCTGAAAATATGCAGAGCCATGAATAACCAGGGTTTCCTATTTGTAAAACCACCCTTGTTGAAACATGAAGCCTCTTGCGGTTTTTCTTTACTTTCAAATAAACTCAACATGCCAAAGTTATCAACGTTCTTTCCAGCATAATTATCTTTTGCTTAGATGCTAACATAGTTTTGGTGCATTAACTTTCCAGTGGAATGGTTGGAATTTGGTAGTTTAATTGCCACTTGCTCCATGGTTTAGTAGATAAACTCAGCAGCTGTTGCTTTGTGTCGTACGTGGTTTGGAGAATCTGTGGATACTTCAGCCCTTATTTGAAAGCCAAAACATTTTGACCCAGCTGCAGTATGAAAATTATCTGGCAAAACTTCCCTTCAAGCAAATATATACAATTCATTCAAACTCTGCTTGCAATATGTTTGAGACTAGACGGTGAAACAGCAGAAACACATGATGAAAAACAGGCCAAGAACAAATGAGAGCAGAGGACTGACCACACAATTAATACCTCTTTTGAATACAACTAACTGGAGAAAAGGGGAAGGAGTCGTGACAGGAACATTGTAACCTCATGTAAATTCTTAACTCTGAAAGAATTTGAGACTATGTCTTGAAGGTATAGAGGGACAAAATAGGTAGGGAAGTGGCAGCCCCAGCTGGTGAGCTCTTTGACCGACCTCTACTGTTTGCACAGATTAACCTTTGAGCTTGCTCTCTCATACCCTTAACAGTATAATTTTCCATATACTTCTGAACAAATCAGGCCCAGATGGTAAAACTGCAGTTTTGGTTTGGCCTATCTCCAAAGGTCACATAAAGTAAGAAACACACAAGAATGCAGATTAGTAAAATATACATTTAAAATCAGAGAACTGATAGGAGGAGATTTGAGGCCTTTCAAGCCTTTATTATGTGCTGTCACATCAGGTTCTATCATGAGTTTCAAATTGTTCCTGGGAATAAATGTATTAAAAGATCAATACAAACTTGAAGTGGATTCAAATTTACAGCACAGAACTACTTAAGAACAGACTGCAGAGGATTTACATGAAGATGATGGATGTCAGAATAATAAAGAATATCTAGTTTATTGCTTGAAAAACTGGCGAAAAACAGTCTCTGAATGAAACTGTAGTGACAAACCAAATGTTTTATTGTTTTAGAAGGGCATAAATTCCAAAATTTGAGGTTCAAGACCTTACAGATGTCATCTGTTACAGCTCTCCTGCCAAATATTTAATACAAGTCCCCAACAAGTAAGAGTAGCAAGGAAACAATGGTGATTCTTTTTCTTTCTGAGGGACAGATTACAATAGCAATATTTCTTTTCATAAAAATTGAGTGAAAGTACGTCCTAGCAACACAATTCTGAACAGGAGGAATCAAGAGAAAAAGAAATAGAAAACAGTAAAAGAAAAAAATCCTAATAAAAAGCTGTTTGGTTTTTTTTTACAGCCAGTTGCATGACTTAACTTCATTCAATCTGAATTATTTAACCTAACACTATTAAAAATAGAGTGAAAAAGTATTTTCTCTACAAAAGAAGAACATAGCGCGACAAACCGCGACAAACCGCGACAGCTAGAAATAGGATTTTGATCAAGAGATACAGTTCCAAAATGATGCTTGTACGATTCCTTTAAAAATTCCTGAGCATGTGATTCTAGTAAGATTTCTTTTGTTTACAGAATCATCAGATGAGGTTTTGGGTTCTTATTTGACAGGAGGTTGTTTAACGGTATATTCATAGTGCCCACAACTTGTTAATCTTTCCTTCTAGTTGTAGTACGAGAAAACTGGTAATTTTTTTCAGCCTGCATTTTTCTGTTTCATTTGTCATGTCTTTCATTCATCACACAAAAAAATATTCAGGTTTTGGATTTTATAGTCTGAAGTAATTTATTTTGTCTGTTATGTGAAATGTTGCATACATGGAGTGAAAATCTGGCCTCAACGAACTTAACAAAGTAATTTCTATTGACCTTCAGAGGGGTAAGATTTTGTCCATAGTCATCAATAAAGATGTCAATATTTACTAACAGTTATAAGACAACTTTTAAAATATATTATTATTTAGAATGATTAATAGCTGAAGTGTGTTTGGTAACTGTGAAAACCGTTGGCAAATGCTGACATTTTATTAGCAACTCCTACGCTGATAGTGTTAAAATACTACACACGCTGATTCTTTACTTAAATCTCTTCTTCTCCTCAGAAATGACTGGGACAAACTTCAGCTTATGTTTTTCTTTGGAACTTCAATTGTATTAGTGTCAATGAATAGTCATAGCTGAAGAGTTTTAAAGCCTGAAAAATTACATTATATTATACTTTTCATTTTTGATGTTGAAGTTTTGCTTGATTATCGTCATTTTTCTGCTATGGAGTAACATTGTTCTATGGTAATTTTTGAGACTTATGAATGGGTTGAAAAATAGTGGATGACATGTATTGACCTGACAGTAGTTCAAGTACTTCAATTATAAATATACATTAATATGTCATATTGCAATGACTAATTACTTTGAAATTTTTTGATTAATTACCCCATAAGAATTCTACACTGTGGTATTCTCACAAGGTGACATCTGCAAATGAGGGCCTGGCAATCTGATGAGGAAAGTGGCTTGTAAGTAGGACCTTTAGCATCAAATAGCTGCCCTGAACAAATCAGCGTGAACATGTTTAGAGTGTTCTGTATACTCACAAGACTGAGATCCTCCCATTTTGTCTCCTTAAACCTTGTTTTCTCATTCTTTCCAGTGGAGCACTTTGTAAATCCTTACAAAATTAGGAAATGGAATATATATCCCCCTAAAACACCCACCCCACAACAAAGAACTAATAAACATTTCTGTTTCAGGAAAAAGAAAAATCATGCAATTAGCCCTTGACACTGTTAGAGTATTGTCATTGATATGTTTACATCATTAAACTCCAGAGCCTGATAAAGAATTTTCCTGTACCAGTGACTTAGAATATAAAAGAGATTTTGTTGATCTAATCCTTAGTATACTATATCCTTCACTATATCGTAGGATATGTTCACAGTCATTGTGAACTTTTAGATATTAATATTCAAGTTAAGAAATCTCAATGATTACATCACTTTTGCAAAGACAGAGCAGTCGAATGCAAAATTTTTCCCCAAATCAGTAAAAATTAATGGTGTTAATATAATTCAAAACAGTATCCTAGTGTATGTGTATATTATCCAAAACTTCTATTGATTAAAATAGAAATGTTATGTAACATTTATAAATGTTACATAAATTTATAAAGAAAACCTCTAATGATTAATGTGTCCATAAATTACCACATAATAGCAACACGACATAGCAACATCAACACAATAAGACAATGATGTTTTAATAAAGTGTATTACAAGGAAGAAGATCAGGCTACTAAAAGAAGAGAAATTATATTTAGTGACCTTGAAAATTTTGTTGGTACCTGGTTAGCAGTATTATCAGCTTGAGGAATCAGTGTTCATACCTTTAGCAGGGGAAAAATTATTCTAAAAAACAGTAAAAGTTGTTTGGTCGTTTAGCAGATAAAAAAAACATAATGGTGCCAATCATCATAACATGTAACATCTCTATGGAATTCAAAGCTGAATTAAAACAAGAAAGTTTCTGTAGCTTTCCAGGGACAATTAGAATAAACCTTATCTTTAATATGGATTCAGATGAGAAGTAAAAATTCAAGATCAGGAGACAGTGAAGAAAGAAGGAAGGAAAAACACTGATTTGGTTTAGAGATGTTCTGTCTTGAACATTGATGAAACAGTCATTACAGACTGAGATGGCACCCTGCATAGAGATGAATTGCTGTTGCTGCTGCTACTTTCCTGAAGGTGCTTTGAAATGAAAATAACAGTCTGGAATGTCTTGACCTAGCAAGGTTGTATGCAGAAATCAGAGCTGTACTTGGCAAATGATAAGAAAAATTGCAATCAAAGCTGGGTGGCAGAAGCACAACATGCATGTCCACAGAAGAATCAGAATTAGGAAATACGGCAAGGATTTAGAAATGAAAATGTTCAAAGGCACAGATGAATTGTTTCTGTTAGAGAGAATTCAGACCTAATCTTTTCTCGTACAGGAGTCCATATAAAAGGTATCTACTGACACAGTCAAACTTGGATTTAGACCAGCACCTGCAGGTGCAATATTTAAGCCATCCTGATATCCTTTGAAGAATGTGCTATTGGACTGGATGAAACCTTTCTGATAGTCACAGAGAAATGAATGGTGAAGTAAGAAGGGGAGCCACTGACAGAATTCAGTAAGATAGTTGTATGAATCAGTGGTGTCATCTCTAGGGCTTGTGATCTTGAGCAGCTTTGCTAAGTGTGCAGCGTGAGGGGTCTGAATCAAATGAGTCATCAGTTATACGGAGGTTTTGGAAATGGAAGATACTTTAGTAGGCTATGAGGCTTACTTTGGAGCTGTGACATCCTGGAAAGCCCATCCCTGAGCTATACGGGAGGAAGCCTGGTTACCACATTAACTTTCTGGCCAGCTCATGAAAAGACTGTCAAAACCAGGGAATTTGAGGTCAACGAATTGGAGTGTTTCAATGAAACACTGCCTACAGTGCTAAAGCTCCATTGAAACCTAATAAACATTTATTAACCTCATTCAGGCTCCAAGTAACTGAAACCACTGACTGCTCTAGTTTGAAAAAAAAACAGCCCTGGAGTACAGGCAAGACATGTGTGTGGAAAATTATTTCACTAGTTTTTCTGGGGAAATCCTTTGGAACTGCAAACTGTACAGGAGGAAGAGAAGAGAGGGCACCAGGTATGACATGAACAATCATTAGTAACACACCGAAAGAATGCAAAGAAGAGACTTAGGCCAGATGGAGTTGGACTTTTTTCCTAATAGGAAACGGAGCTGTGAGTAAAAGAAAACACAACAGTTTTCAGACAAAGTTTGTGCCCTCTGGGAAATGCAGAATTACTCTTAAGAGAGTGGAAGAAAATCAGGCAAAACCTTTGCCTTCTCCCTTCCCACTTTTCCTCTCTGTTCCCTCACTTCCAGTCTCTGGAAGTTTCATCTTCGGCAGTTTGGAAGACATTTTCTTGAAGCCCTGAGAGGACAAAGGCGAGGGAACCAAAGGCACAGGTTGCTGAGGGCCACATGCTCCCAAAATGCTGGGAAGAGATCTAACACCTCCTCACACCTCCCCTTACCCCTGCAAAGCAAGCTGGGCTGTGCGAGGGTGGCACATCAGGGTGGTTGTCTAAGGTACATCTTTGAGATGGTGTGACAAACCCACTGGTCTAGGCTATGGTAGGGAGGACAGATGAGTAGGTCTGGGTAGACTGGGGGATGGATGGAGGCATCTGGGGGAATGGAGACTCTTCTGATCCAGCCCTGCCATGAAAGAGAATGAGCAGAC
>NW_010404109.1:0-1554 GCF_000710305.1 Buceros rhinoceros silvestris | reverse complement strand
AAAGAGGCCTTGCTGAAATCACAGTTTCAGAAGTTTGTGTGGATGTGTGTGGCTGGGTTCCTTCAGGATCCGGGACAGGGTTTAACTGGGTAGTTTTGTGTGTGTGTATGGGTGTGTGCGTGTTGCTTCTCATTTTTTTGATGGAGAGGGGAGAAGGTGAGGACAATACATTAATATCGTCAAGGTTATGAGCTAGGGATGTGGAGGTGTCGTGGAGGCACCCACAAACCAGACAGCAGCAGCTATCCAAAAAACGTGGATTTAATGCAAACAAATTTGCCTGGCACTTTGACTGTACAGGTTCGGATGTCAGTTGATAATTATGACTGCACAACACATTTGTGAACACTAAGGAATCTATTCTATGGAAGAATGCCCCAAAATGTGCACAGCTCACTGATATAAAGGGAGAATCTTTGACCTAGTGATACCAAGGGGGTCGCTTACCAATGCCGGGGTAAGGATCACTTGATCCCAGGGAGGTACACTTGGCTGGTGTCCTGACTCCAGGAGAGAGTCTCCAACTGCACAACCTGCTGGTCGGAGGAGAACCAACTCAAAAGTGGTTCTCTGGCAGGGCTCTATTTATACCCTGGTCAAGTGTTTGCTGTGGTCACTTTCAGGAAACACAGGCAGGATGCAGCTAACAGAACCTGGACTCCCAGGCACCAACATCCCCGGCAGGGAGTAGCTCCTGATGCTTATCAGGTGCTGCTCCAAGGTCTGTCTTTTGTGCAAGCACTCAGGGGGGTTGCATTGCCACAGGAGGTTTAAGGTATTTAAGGATTTCTGGGAGGCCAGTGAAAGGAAGAACTGAGGGAGAGAGTAAAATGCTGCTAAAAGAGTTGTCAGAAAAGGTTGGGTCCTTGTGCTACAGTGCATTAACAGAAACATTAGTTATTTTTTTGTTACCCAAAGCAAATATAGATGGTGTTTTGATAAGTCAGTGAAGAAACAAGTCTTTGGCAAAGAAAAGTGTCAACATACCTAATGCTTCATAGATTTGACAGAGTGTATCTATGCAAAGCAGAGACAAATGCTAAGGTAATTATTTTGTCTTTTTTCTACTTTAATTGTTTTTATGTTTTTGTTTAAAGATAACTGTCTTTTGAGCATTTACAAACAGGTACCTAAAATTGAAGAAAGGAGAGTATGGGGTGAAGCAGAAAGAGATAACAGATCTCAGATATTTGCAGAGATCTTTGTACTCATCCTTTCATCTTACATCTACTTGCATGTCTTCCCCAAGTTTCTGTCCACAGTGTTTGTCTTCAAACTGCAAAAACTTCTTCACCAGTTCAAAAATACGGCCAAGTGCAACACATACATACATATGTTAATTATAGGTTTCTGAACTTTACTGACAGTCCTCACAATTTATGACAAGCTGGTAATTTTTGTGACGTGTTTCTTAAAAAACGCAAACTAACAAGTTTTTGACCAGACTAATGGAATCTGAATTATTGTCTATTTTACAGCGTAATATACTAAAATATTGCTTAAAATTTTGCTTTGATAACAAGATGTCCTGGTTCAACATGGAGGAACCGGATG
>NW_010404108.1:1112-2625 GCF_000710305.1 Buceros rhinoceros silvestris | reverse complement strand
GGGCTCGACCCCAGGACAGGGAGGCTTGGTCTACCGTTAAGGCCCAGGGACTAGACCTGCCCGGCTACCGACTCCGGGAGGAATGGTCTACCCCAATTTCCGGGCCGCCAGGTCTACCACGTAACCGTCAGCAGAACACATGGCCTACTCAAGAACCGGCAGTGGGAGGTCAGGTCTAGCCTGGGTCCAGACAGGGCGACCCAGTCTAGCCAAGCAGTGACACCAGGATGCCCGGTCTGTCACGCCAAGGAGAAAGGGCAACTGAACATGGCACAAGCCAGGGGCTTCAACTGCCACATCTCCTATTTGGTGCAGCTAATAAAAATGAGTATTTATTTTAAAGGGTATTATTTGTTCCTTTTCAGTTTCAAGCAGAGGTGATAGAAACCTCCACAAAGTGCAGCTGGGAAGGTTCTGACCAGAGACAAGGCACAAAAAGGGAGCCTTGTGGTGCAAGAGGTCACCCCGAGGCAGGCTAGATGAGCCCATCGCTTTGTGCACAAAGGAAGAGCCAGCAATGGGTGCAGAGGCATGAAGAAAGGCCTAGAAATGGCAGAGGGAGAGCTAGGTGGGGAAGCAAGATGGGTGTTAGCAGGCTGAAGGGACTGGAGACAAGGCACAAAGAGTGAGTCTGGTGGTGCAAGAGGTCACCCCAAGGGAGGCTAGATGAGCCCATGGCTTTGTGCGTCAAGGAAGAGCCAGCAATGGGTGCAGAGGCATGAAGAAAGGCCTAGAAATGGCAGAGGGAGAGCTAGGTGGGGAAGCAAGATGGGTGTTAGCAGGCTGAAGGGCAAGAGGTGCAGGCATGGGCTAGCGTATGACAGCCTGCAGGAGAGATGGCCAAGGACTCTGGCAAGACTGAAAGGCCCAGCGGGACAAAGGAATTTGTTCCATTGGCTCTGGCAGTTCCTCAGCCATCAAAGCCTGGGAGGAGAACTTTCTGTGGAGGCTTTCAGGCTCTACTTTGCCTGAAAGCTACTGAGCTGTGCTCAGGGCTTGGCCTTTTTGCTTCCTCAGCCAAACCCAGCCTTCTCTCAGCATCAGGGACACCTGCATTTGGCCTTGGTCTCCCTGGAACCACAGCCTCCCATGGCCTGCTCTCATGAGTCCCTGGGGAGCCTTTGGTGGGGGCCAATCAAGGCTTCAAGGTCCTTTGAGTTTTGCTTCTGACTTCTGGAGCACTTTGTTCAATCTCCTCTCAGTGCCTGAGGTTCATGGACTAAACCCCAAACACTCCACGGGTCTTGTTAAAACCCTGATGAGCCACATCTCATTCTGAAATTGTTTTCTAGTCTTCAAGCCAGCCAACAGGAGAAGTTTCATAATGGCCAGATATTACAAAAATCATCTAATAAAATTCTTTTAAAGAGTCTATTTCATTCCTTTTGAATGAGACTGGAGAGTCTGGCCTTGGCCTTTGTGCTTCTTCAAACCCATCCCGACCATCAATACCCGGAGTGATAGTACACAGGAGGTGGCTGGACTCCAGCTATGGCAGGGCCAGCGCTGCGGC
>NW_010404108.1:0-1001 GCF_000710305.1 Buceros rhinoceros silvestris | reverse complement strand
TTGTTGCTTCATCAAACCCATCCCAACCATCAATACCCAGAGTGACAGTACACAGGAGTTGGCTGGCCTCCAGCTATGGCAGGACAAGCGCTGAGTCTCCAGGGCTGTGAATTGCTGACCCTGAGAGGGTGACTCCCCCCATTCGGGGCTTGTCTAACCATTTGACATTGTCTGTCCTGCAGCTCCAAGAGCCTGCGGGACCCATGGACTGCCCAAGAGAGGAGGCAACAAAGGGTAGGGGCACCTGTGGCCTGGAGGGAGAGAGCTCAGGAGCTGAGAACTTCTGGCAGCAGAATGGGAGTGGTGGCCGGAGTCCCAAAATCCAGGACCGCTGGACAGAGGGTGGGACAGGAGAAGGACAGACCTCCCCCCACCAGCCCCAAGAGTTCCTCTACCTTCTGATGCCTGGGGCAATATCATGTGGGCTGAACAGACTGAGAAAGGAATTTGCTGGGAGATACTGGATGGGCTGCCCACACCCACCCTGGGAAAAACGGTTTGGTCTCAGAGGGAGAGCGGGCCTCTCCACGGGTTCCCGGGGTGGAACGAGACTTTTTACCAACCACCGCCCCAGAGAAATTAGTCCAAGCGTGGAACAGGCTCAGAACCCCCCTCTGTTCCCCTAGACACTCAGTGGGGTCGGTTCTGTTACCCCTAGAAACGCCTCGGAACATTTACGCCTGGATGGCTCCTGATGCCTGGGGAAGGGAGCACCCCATACACAGCCGGTGAAGTGTCCCATAATGGTTTCACTCACGGGGTGGGGTGGGTTTGGTGTCACTGCTTTGATCGGTTTGGCTTCACGTTTTATTTGATGTGGGAAGGACGATATGGGTGGAACTGCTGTTCTGATTGGTTCGCTGCAGCACTGTTAGTTGGCCAGGAAGGAATTGGGATGACCCACCCAACTGGGCATGGGGCTGACAAGCAGATTCACCAGAACCTGGAATGGGACGGGTTGAGGTGTTTATGGTGACCTCCCCACTGCTGCTCTGGCAGGA
>NW_010404107.1:8561-8787 GCF_000710305.1 Buceros rhinoceros silvestris | reverse complement strand
GCTTCCCCCGAGCTCTGCGCTGCTTCCCCCGCGGTTCTGCCGGAGAGTGCCGAGGAGATAGTTGGCAAATGTCTTTTCTGAAAGAGCGCTGGGTGGCCGATGCCGGAAAGCTCTTCGGCTCAAGCTCTGACCATGCCCACCTCGCCAGGAGCACCCTACCCCTTCACCCCTGGACGGACGCACCCCCTTTACCCAATCTTCCATTTCCACATGAGCATTCACAGAT
>NW_010404107.1:3835-8379 GCF_000710305.1 Buceros rhinoceros silvestris | reverse complement strand
TTTCCCTGCAGCTGGGGGGATGGAGCTGGGTGCTGCCAGGGGGTGCGTTACCCCTCGAGGAAGTTGTCTGTGGGACGGTGGCTCTGGTGGGGTGCCAAGGTGGGAGACATGAGAACCAGGCATCCACTGTAGTCCTTTCCTTCATCCCACACCACTGAGCACCCTGGGAAGACACTGGGATGAGGACAGCCAGGACAGGCAAGCATTGTGACCACCCTGTGACAGGGAGCGACAGCGCGGGGGCTTGGAGGTTTCTCCATCTTCAGATCTCTTTTTGTCACTGTAAGTTCCATTACTTTGAATTCAGTCAAGGCCTTCGGGGTTTTTTTTTTTTTTCCAAACCACTTATAATAAGGACATTAGAATTCCAGTTCTGGTGCTAACAATAGCATCACTCAAAGCCGCTGGCCAGAAGTGGGGAACCCTGGGTAGAATAAAGACCTAAACTAAAATGTCAATAATAACATCCTTTATCCCCTCCCTGTCTTGCAGCCCGCACAATCTGCTGGGGTCTCTCTATCTTTAATGAGCATTAAAATGGTTTCAAATTAGAGCTACAGAAAATTGATTTTTTTTCCCCCTCAGAAGCTTAGTCTGGCCTTTAAAGGCCAGGTTTGCTATAAGAGCATCTTTGATCTCGAAGGCTCTCAGCTCATACAGAGATATGGCTCATTACCAGCAGTTCGCTGCTGACTGGAGGGTGCCGGGTGTCATGCAGCAGCACCCCATGTGCCAGGAGAAGAGAGAGGGCGAAGTTTGGCCGAGAGGTGCTTGGTCCTCGACCCTACTGGCCCTGTTTGGCTCTCCTGGACTAAGCCTTGCTCGCGGGGTGCCTAGCTGGTGGGTAGAGGGTCACACTCTGCTGCCAGCTGCCTTCAGCCGGTCCCTAAAAGTACGGGATGAAAGAGCCCCAGCAGCCCAACGACTCCAGGTGGGCTGTTCGGGGACTCCCTGGGGACACTCTGGGTGACAGCGGTGCCTTGCTGAGCAGCCTGGCCATGCATGATGTGTTTTCTCAGCTATGTGACCAACCCAACCCTCTCTGCTCCGAGCTTGGGGCTGGCTCCCAGCTGCTGTGTAGAGAAGGGTCACACTGGGTGTCAGAGACCTGCCACTCGCTCACTGCTGGGAGGATGCAGCAGTTAGACTTCAGGGAAGCCCGTTACCATGGCAGGGCACTGGGAGCAGGCGGTCATTTACCTCATCCACAAAACAAGGGGGATTTAGTCTGGGGGAAGTTAGATTGGCCCAGCAGCTGCAATTACACCTCCCATCTGCTTCACATCTACACGGGGCAAAGCCAAGTGATCACGAGCGATGTGATGTCCTCTGGCAGCACCCACAGTTTGAGGGGGGGTGGGTGTTCGTGGGGGCACTGGGAACGAATGACTTCATGGTTAGTGGCTGGGGGGTAAATCGGGGCTTACACCTGGGTGTAAGAGGAGCCAGTGGGTCTGCCCTCCTGCTCCTGGGAGGGAAGGCAGTAAAGGCTGTAACAGTGCAGAGCAGGTCAACCCTGTTCTCCGACAGCCCACAGACAAGCTCTCAGAAGCACCCCACGAGCTGCAAGCTGGGGGCTGCATGGGGGCAGGAGCTGTGCAGGGCATCAGGGCACTAACGGGCTGTAATGGCCAGGACCAGCCCCACCTGGAGCCCCAGCCCACAGCCCGGGGGGCTATTGAAGCACTGCCAGGGCCATTGCTCCCACCTGAGTTGTAGTGAGGAGTGCTGGTTGCTCTGACATTAACCCATGGGTTGTTTTCCCAAGTTGAGCTGTCAGATCACTGTGGACCTGCCAGAAGATCACCTGGCTGTGTCTCACCCTGATTTGCCTCACAGAGTCTGTTCCTGAATTGCAGGTTGATTTTTCTGGCCTGATTTTCTGGCTCCTGCAGGTGCTAAGGGTTGCAGCAAAGAAGGCAAGTGGGGGAAATGTATTGACGGAGCTTGTGAAGAGAGGGAGGGACAGTCGAGCTGCAGCTGTGCTCTGGTCAGGCAGGTGTCTGCTGGAGGGTTGGTTCACGGGCTGGTAGATGTCCAGCACTTGGCTCTAGCGTGGGCAGAGCCTCCACCAGTGACCCCTGTGAGCAGCACTGTGCCGCTGCGTGGCTGGGACAGGCACTGCCCGTGTCGTGGCACTGGAAGATTTTTTTATTGGTGCCTCCTGCTCTGGCCAAGGCAGGTTTGTCAGATGTGACTCACCCGCTGCATGACAAGCCTGGCTGGCCTTAGACCAGCGACCTTTGAGTCTTGCGTGTTAGCTCGTGGAAATCCAAATCAACAACAGTTGGGGAAAGGGAAATACCTGATCAGGGACCATCGCAGCATAGCCCCACTGTGGGCAGGGGCTGAGGAGCTGGGACGAGCAGGGGTAGGAGCAGAAGGTGCAGTGGTAGGGGATGCTGGTGCCCCCCTGATTTTCTACCCAGGATGCAGCCAGCCAGAAACTCTTTGAAAGCATTTCTTCTCAAGGAAACACGCTCAGCACTGCGGTACCCTCAGGCAGCACTATGCTCTAGCAGCAGCTTGTGCTGAGAGATTAACTCCTTCCCCTGCACACCCGGCTCTGGCTGGCTTTCTGGCCCAGCCCGTGGGGTGTCCTTGGGGTCAGCCCCACTGGTGTGCCATCCTGCCCCAAACCCAGGCCCTGTGTGGTGGGGAAGGGGCTCTGGGTGCTATGGAGGTGTGGTTTTGTTCAGAAGGGGACCCTGAGCTGTGTCACCGGGTGTTGGGCTGCCCGCTCCGCTGGAGCTGCTTGCAGGGGTCGGTGTTACCTGAGCCTCGGTCCTCTGGATTCACCTGCCCTGCACCAAGCTGTGGTTTGGCTCAGACTCCCCACTCCAGCACGTGCCAGGAGGGTTGCTCTCTGCGATCCTGCAGGAGCAGATGCTGGGACATGTTTCTCCGCGCTGGGAACTGATAATTTTTGCTCTGGACACATGCAGTGACTGATGACGAGCACCAAGATGAAGTGTTTCTCTCGGGAGATGTGTGCTGGGAGGGGGAGTGGAATTCTCCACGAGTCGACACAGGCAGCCAGGATGGGGGTGGAGCACGGGTGCTGCAGGGTGCCCCCACCCTAGGGCTCTCAAGATGGGTAGCTGACATGCCCCTTGGTGCATGAACTCCGCTCCCTATACACCTCCTTCTGGCTGTGTGGAGGGTTGGGGGGAGGCTTGATGACTTTTGCCTTTGGTATCTAGGGCAGGGTCTGTCCCACAGCTCTTTATCAGCTGGAAGTGGGATGTCTGAGCTGGTTGAGCACATTAATCCTGGCAGGGGGCTGCTGAGCCACAGGGAGATCTGCTCCTCTCGCCAACAGTTGTGGTGGTCTCCATGTCACCATCACTGCCTTCTGTCCCTGGGTATTCGTCACCGCCTCTCTGCTGGAGCAGAGCGCTCCTCAGCCATTGCTGGGGGGAATTCAGGGGATTTAGGTGAAAGTGCTGCAGGAGGTGTGACTGTGGACTTTGCATGGGAGCGGCTGGTGAGATGTCACATCCCTGCTGGTGAGCGTGTGCTGGGGAGGTGAGGGACGTCAGGAGTGTGGGAAGAGCTGTTGGCTGGGGTCCGAGCGGGCTGCTATGCTGTGATGTTAGAGGAACCTGTTACGGAGGAAAAGGGAAGAAGAACTGGGCAGGGAAGGGAGATGTGAGACCTGGGTCAAATACAGGATCCAAATGTCTGGCACCTCGGGGTGGGGGGATCGGGCAGGGTTAGAGATCTCGCTGCTGTTGGACCCTCTGTCTGCTCTCTCAGGAAGACAGCGCCGGTACCGTGCTGCCCTGCTCCTGCAGCACAGCGTTTCTCCGAAGGGCTCCCGTGAGCCTTGGTCTCAGCCTGCTCACACGAGTCAGCCAGCATCTGCCGCCTTGCCCTGGCCTTGTGCGAACCCAAGCCCAAACACTTGCAGTTTTGCAGCGAGAGAAATGCAAACTACTGCGTGGTGCTGGGGGAGGAGACCCCAGCCCTTGGGTTCGGTTTGGCCCTCTTCTCAGGAGAGGTCCTGCTGGGGTCACCGAGGGTGAGCAAATGAATCCTCACGTTCCCAGAGCCTGCAGGTGAGCGCAAACAAGCCACCATCCCTGCTCTGCCCCACGGGGAGGGAGGACAGGCATCCCACCACCTGATCCTCCTCCCCAGCCCCACGCTAAGCAACAGAGGCTCTTCCAGCGAAGATCAGAAATCCAGGGGGTGCAATTAGAATTAATGATAGTAATTAATGCCTTGCCTCTCTCTAGGGATTTTCTAGTGCTGGCTGGGCTTTGACTGAGGGAAGAGCACCCACGTCAAGGGGATGGCGCCAGCTGGGTCATGGGACCCCTCAGCTGGGGGCTTGCTCTCCCTGCCCTCATCGTCAAAGGGAGGAGCTGGCCCTGAATCGGGCCTCTTCCCCCAGGGGTGAGGGTTAATCTCTAGGCGGGGAACAGCCCAGGAGCACGGACCTGTCTCCTCGGTGTGTGTTTGGGGATGAAGACACTGTAACGTACCGGTTCCTGTACGTGCACGTGTCTGTGCAGGGGAGGCTGCTCCTGCACGCGGGT
>NW_010404107.1:0-3735 GCF_000710305.1 Buceros rhinoceros silvestris | reverse complement strand
CGCGGATTCCCATCGCCACGCAAGCACAGTACGTGGGCTTGCGGCGACACGAGCCGGCACAATAACACGAACGCTGGAGAAAACGCTTTACCAGGAGAGACTTGAAGAGCTCAAATTGCTCAGTTTATCACAGAAATTGAGAGGTGTCTTGATTTCGGTGTGCAAGTACCATCAGGAAGAGAAATTACTTGGCACTAAAGGACTCTTTAATGTCAGAGAAAGACAGAACAAGAACCAGCAGCTGAAGCTGAAGCCTGACAAAGTCGGCCTAAAAAGCAGGTGTGCACGTTGGCAGCAAACAGGATGAGCAGCAGCAGCAAACTGCCAAGGGACGTGGCGGGGGGCCGTGTCCCCTGGTGAAGCATAGTCTGGTCCCTCTGAGGCGGCGCCTCAGCCAGTCACTCTGTAACGAGGCACTCGGTGTGGGGGGAGGCAGATGGAGTGGTTATGCTGTTACAGCCCCTTAGAATTTATGGGGTATTTTTTCCCCCTCCACTCCTTGGACGTGGTCTGGCACACTCTCTAGGTACAGGGTCATGAAGCACCCGTGGGATGGAGCCCAAAGCTGCCACCTGGCCCCTCACAGAGCCTCTGAACCTCAGGAGTGGGGCTGGTGGCCCTCGCGTCTGGGAGGCTTGGTGCAACCATGGGGTGTATCAGGGAGATGCAGTTCCACGAGGGGCCGGGAGCTGCTGCAGAGCCCCAGGACATCGAGATCGCAGAGGTTCACGCACCACTGGTATGATGCTTAGCTCCAACCCAAAGCTGCCACCTGGCCCCTCACAGAGCCTCTGAACCTCAGGAGTGGGGCTGGTGGCCCTCGCGTCTGGGAGGCTTGGTGCAACCATGGGGTGTATCAGGGAGATGCAGTTCCACGAGGGGCCGGGAGCTGCTCCAGAGCCCCAGGACATCGAGATCGCAGAGGTTCACGCACCACTGGTATGATGCTTAGCTCCAACCCCACCGTGAGCCTGTGGGGAAGGGGTCTGAGAGCTGCCTCGGCGGCCCGTGGACCCACAGAATGAAGATGGGGGATGTTGTCTGTGGCCTCCTGCGAGGAGAGGGCGGGTGTGAGGGAAGGGGTGGCTGAACCACACTCCATACAGGTGACCTGGTGAAAGGGGATAGCCCGAAACAAATGAGTAGTTGTTGCTGTTACAGTCTGATGACATGGTTGACTGATGGGCTGCGAAGCGGCGAGGTACTGAGCGAAGCAGGGAAGGGATTTGGAAAGGTAATAGATGTGAGTGTAATATAAATACATCGATATCAGGGGTTTTATACACATACACAGGTACATAAAATAGTTACGGGTGGTTTATGACTAACCCAGCAGCGAGGCCTCCATGGGCTTGTGGTTCCTGTGTGTGCTTCAGTCTGAGGAAAGAGCAAGAGTCCTAACGGCACCTTCCTTGGCTGTGCTGTACCCCTTCCCCCCTCACAGCCGCTCCAGTGCCTGACCTTACGGTGTGGTGGACTGACCTGGCCAGCAGCGAAGCCCCCTCAAGTCCCCCGCATGGTACCCCCAGCAGGATGGGGGAGAGGATGGGAAAGCAAAAGCAAGAAAACTTGAGCAAGACACCCCATTCCCTTGTAACAGAGGGGTAGAGCGCAGGAGAGGCCAGGGCTGCACCCTGCGAGGCACCCGCACGCCCTGAAGCGACAGCGTTGGTGGAAATGACGTAACAAGCTATAAATTGCTCCAGGGGCAATGCGCTGCTGCCTCACCCAGGCGTGTTCCCATCCTGAACCCTCTGCCAGTCACGGCTCAGGTATTCTCAGGCATTTCCGTCACACCTCTTGCCAAGGACTCTTACCTCAGCCCCACTGGTGAGATATCGCATCCAGCACGGGGGAAACTGAGGCACGGTCAGGTGGAGCTCAGCCTCGGCTGTGTCACTGGGCACAGCTGCAGGACAACATCTGGAACAGATCTGAGAGGAATAGATCGAAGCCATGAAGTGATGCCTGTGGCTTATGGCGAAGCCTTTGGCATATACGTGACAGTCTATAGGTAGTACAGACCTGCAGCTACAGCTGATCCCCTTGCGAGTGGATCTTGCCCAGGTGCAGGAGCACCCACAGCTGGGTGGGTCACTCCCAGGTCACAGCTCGCCCCTGCTGTGGGGTTGTGGGGGTGTTCTATTGAAAAAGGAGGGTTTTAATAACTATTATGTTCTTTGTCAAGAAATTTAGTGTTCCTTGAGGTTAGAGGAATGTGGGGACATCTGAGAGGAAAATTTTATACTAAAACAGGGGCTGATACTTGTTTTTCTTTACCCCCTCTCTTTTCAAGTTTCCTTTTTAAATGAGGGGACAGAGGAGGATGAGAGAGCAGACAGCACTCAGAGGAAGTGAGATTTCCTACCACCACAACAAACCCTTCAAAACAATTTTTTTGAAGTAAAGCAACAGGCCAAAAAAGCAGGAAAGTGAAACTTCTGCAGTTCACCAAACTTCCTCAGCTTTTTTTTTTTTTTCCCCTGCTCCGAATTTCAGTGCCGGTGACTCCGCACTTAGATAACGGAGTGACTCCAGGGCACGGGCGGATAGGCAGGAGGCAGGAACGTGAATACATGTGTGACTCCAGCGAGTAAAACCTTCCTGAATCCAGCACCACCAGGCTCTGCACAGGAGACGGATGGTCCAGGGGACGGACGGATGGATGCTGTGGCATTGCTGCCGGCCATGTCACACGAAGGGCTCCTGTATCCGTGTCTACTCGCAGTGTGCCTGTCTTGCAGTACTGAGGCTGTGCCACAGCGTGCACAGCCAGAGCCTGGGAGCCTTTGTTCGGCTCCTGGCGTAGGAATCCTTTTTATTCATGTTGTGACCCTGGGCAAGCAACTTTGTCGTGCTTAAAATTAACTTTTCTGCAAACAAGGCGTGTAAATCTCTTTGCGTCAAGAGAGCTGCGGTGCAGCACGTAGGGCATGGGTTTGGGGAAGGGTTTTTTTGCCCCAAGTTGTCGGATGTGCAGTGGCCCTCTGGGGTGAGGGTGCTGCCCCAGCGATGGGATGGCCCCAACAGCGCACAAAGCCCCGAGTCTTCAACCACTTTCCATGGGGAAAAGGGGCTCAGTAAAATCTGCTGTAGCGCAGGGTGCTTTCACTCCCCCAATTTGTTTGGTTTTGCTGGCAGAGATAAAACAGGAGCTGCAGAGACTGATGAAAGAGGCTGCAGGCTCCTCTTAGGAAAAAGAAAAAAAAAAAAGAGACTGGAGGAAACGGGCGTGCGTAGCCTGGCAAAACAAAAGCTAAGGGCAGCACAAGGAGAGTGGTGTATGGATGCGTCCCAGGGTACGCCCCGCGGGAGGAGATGATGCTGAAAGCCTTGGCACAGCCCCGCAGGGGTGTCCGTTGCCTGTGACTACAGGCAGGCTGGAAACAAGAGGCAGCTGTTAACCCCCGGAGGAGAGAGGGCTGGAAGGGCTTCCCGGCAGGAGCCCTGTGCGCTGGGAGTGCTCAGACTCCTCCGGTGCTTTAGGAGGGTTTTACATCAGCCACGCACCACCGGGGTCCCGCAGCCACTCGTGCCCGGGCTGGCACCGCTGCAGAGCCGCAGGAGGATGTCCCTCCGTCTGTCCCTCCGGGTCCAGGGTGTGCTCTGCAGACAAACAGCCCGTTCCACGCACACTCGTTCTACCTGAGCGCCCTCGCTGTGGGTTTTACAGATGTTTTTCATTCAATCACGCAGCGCTGAGGGAACACGCGAGTGTGATGCTGCTCACCCACC
>NW_010404106.1:73667-76760 GCF_000710305.1 Buceros rhinoceros silvestris | reverse complement strand
TGCCTCAGCGCGGGGGCTGCCGTCGCTGCGGGGGCAGCGCTCAAGACACGAGACCAAATGTTCTGCTGCAGCCTGACCTCCCGGAACTGGTGCGAAGGCTGGCAGCGGAAACTCAGCATCTGCAGCACCCAGGGATGACAGCTGCGTCCCCTCAGTGCCGTCGGCAACAGTTTTCCTGGTTTTCTCCTACAAGTTGTTCATCCACGTGGCCGATGACCTCTGCCTGCCCCCACGTACCATCTGCCTGTTACCGCGTTTAACTGTAAATCTGCTTCTCGCTTCATAGTGAGATACTGCTGCCGCGTCTTCGTATGCGGCTTGACCCTGTAATCTGCTTCCTGCACGCTGCTAAAAGGAGTATTTTGAACATTCGGTGTCAAAAGATTTACTGGCAAATGCTCAGCCTTTCAGATGTAGCTCTGGGCTTTCTTGCTTGCTTTCTTGAATACAAGCACCATCCCAGATATTTTCTTCCCAGGAGGGATTTGACTGTTGAGAAGGATCTTCCTCCATCTTTACTATCCAGCAGTATTTTATATGGCTTCACCTGCCAGTATCATGGTGGTCATCTGCAGCTGGTTTCCTAATTGTTTTCCATGTACGATCTTAAATCTATTCTGTTACCCTACATCCTTTTTTCTCTTCCACTCTTTCAGATTTGTTTCAAAACTCCAAAATCTGTATGTAACTATATGCCATGTTCATGGTGTTAATTTTAAGCTATGCCTGGTTGCAGTGTTGGTGGTAGTTCTGAGGTTTCTGGGCTGCCCTCCTGCAATTCCCTTGTCTAGAGGGAAGCATGGCACAGTCACAAAGCAGACGCAGGCTGCAGCACATTGTGTACGCTCCACAATTGCTGCCTTTTTAGTTCATAGTAAAAACGCATTGACATATAAAAAAAATTCTCCCACAGATTAAGTTGCCACATCGAAGATAGCCCTTTTACCAGGCCGTGATAACAGAATAGAACAAAACGGAGAAGAACAGACTATTGCAGTCGGAAGGGACTACAACAATCATCTACTCCAACTGCCTGACCAGCGCAGGGCTGACCAAAAGTTAAAGCATGTTGTTAAGGACATTGTCCAAATGCCTCTTAAACACTGACAGGCTCGGGGCATCAACCACCGCTCCAGGAAGCGTGTTCCAGTGTTTGACCACCCTCTCAGTAGACATGCCTCCTAATGTCCAGCCTGATAACCTGCAAAGCATCACCAATCGGTGGTTGCTTTGTGATCTGGTCAGTGACGGTGCTGTAAAGCGTGTGCTTGACTGATCTGAAAAGACATACGTAGGACGAAAGAAGCTGTAAAATAATACAGCTGAGATGCTGTAGCCAGTCCCTGTTATGGTAAGAGGACAAGCATGAAGGCTCTGGTTGTGGTCTATGCTTTGAAGAACCAGGAACCAGGATCTCACTTTTTATGTGTTCAGTGACTAATAGATTTGACAGAAAACTCCCAGATAACCCTGCTTAGGCTTAGCCGTTAGCTCAGACCCTCTATGGCCTGCTGAATACCAACACTTTATTCTCAGAGGACACTTTATTATTCCTGACATCTCAGGGTAACAGGCTTAAATTTGGTAATCACACTATATATATTTAATTCTACTTCATACATAGAACTCCTTAAATGCCATGGAGTGTAAGTATGGATGTATTTTAAATTTGAAAGTTATGAGAAATTGCATTAGAACAGTGGTTTGATTTGGAGAAGGAACCTCCTTTCTCACATATATCCCTTGAAAGGAAATCGCTGTGAGTTCCGTCTCAAATAATTTTGAGTAAGTGAAAGCCAATCTGATTTTTATGGAGAGAGCATGACTGGAAAGTTCCTGCTTTGCCATATCCAACCACAACTGAAGCTTGCATTTATGTCAAATGTAATTTGGGTTCTCTGTGGACATTTTTCAGAGATTATCGGTTTCCTTGGAGCAGCAGAGAAAAATCACCTATGTAATCTATTTTTAAATTTTAAATTGAACTTGAAAACTGTCTTGACAATTCAAAATGGCCCTACGGATACTTGCGTAACTTGATTTTTCCTTTAAAAGGTTGATCAATCCAGACATCTGGTAAGAGTAACTCGTTTTCCTAACTATTAGGTGCAACATGTTTGTTACAAGACCTTCGCAATAGGCTTCCTTCAATTTCTGGTGTCTTCTCCTCTTTACTCTCTTACAGCCAGCCTGAGAGAGTTCAGGGATCTTTTGGATGGTGCTCTCAGCCATATGGTTTAGTTGTAGGTAGTCCTGCGAGGAGGAGAGAGTTGAACATGATCAGCCTTGTAGATCCCTTCCAACACAAGATATTCTATGATTCTGTGATTATATTTACCTACACTGTTATGATTGTGCTTTTCCCTGCAAGTGCTGGGATATGATGTTTCTGGGAGCTTGCCCACCAGGACGCCAGACACATCTGCTTTTGGACAAATTTAGAATCATGGAATCATGGAATCATAGAATCGTTTAGATTGGAAAAGACCTTTAAGATCATCAAGTCCAACCACTGGACTGCCAGCACTGCCAGGTCACCATGTTTCTCAGCACCACACCTACAGGTCTTTTAAATACCTCCAAGGATGGCAGCACAACCACTTCCCTGGGCAGCCTGTGCCAATGCTTCACGACCCTCTCAGTGAAGAGATTTTGCCTGATGTCCAATGTTAAACCTCCCCTGGCACCACTTGAGGCCATTTCCTCTTGTCCTATCACTTGCGACTTGAGAAACTGCCCCCCACCTCGCTACAACCTCCTTTCAGGTAGTTGCAGAGTGATAAGGTCAACCCTCAGCCTCCTCCAGGCTAAACAACCCTGGTTCCCTCAGCTGCTCCTCATAACACTTGTTCCCTAGACCCTTCACCAGCTTTGTTGCCCTTCTCTGGACACACTCCAGCACCTCAATATCCTTCTTGAAGTGAGGGGCCCGAAAGAGGACTCAGTATTCAAGGTTTGGCCTCACCAGTGCCCAGTACAGGGGGACAATCACTTCCCTCCTCCTGCTGGCCACACTATATCTGATACAAGCCAGGATACTGTTGGCCTTCTTGGCCACCTGGGCACACTGCTGGCTCCTATTCAATTGGCTGT